>NC_073249.2:155392575-155695606 GCF_029289425.2 Pan paniscus
GGTACCAAAATGTGTCTTTTCTTGCCTCCTCCTCCATCATAACACTTTGATTTTATCCATTACTTGCTTGTAGTCACTTCCATTATTTTCATCTTTAGCCCAAATAAATACATATTCCTTCACGTTTTCTGAAGTCCGTGATAATGTCAGATAATATTAACCTCCTTGCAGTCAGTACAATTGTCCCTTGGTAACCTCAGGGGAATGGTTCTCAGACCTCCCTTGTATATCAAAACCCAAAGATGCTCAAGTCCCTGATGTAAAGTGGTATAGTATTTCCATATAACCTGTGCGCATCCTCTTGTACACTTTAAATTATCTCTTGACTACTTATAATGCCTAATACTATGTAAATGCTATATGAATAGTTGTTGTATTGTTTAGGGAATAATGACAATAAAAATGTCTACATGTTTAGTACAGGTGCAATTTTTAAAATATTTTTGATCTGTAGGTGGTTAAATCTATAGACTCAGAACCCAAGAATATGAAGGGCCAATTGAATTTTTTTAATAAACATTACGTGAGCACTTGTCATGGTAATTGTGCTAAGAACTCCTGTGAAATACTTGCTATGTGTATCATTAAGATGCTTTGGACGGCACATCATGGAAAACCCCTACTCAAAGTTGCTTAAGCAAAAAGGAAACATTATTATTTCATATAACAAGAAATTAGTTCCAGAGTGGGTTAATTCAGCAACTCAAGGAGCCAGTTCTGTCCAGTGTTTCAGCTGTGTTCTGTGAGCAGCCGTTAAAATCCCAGTTGACTTCTGCAGTTACGGGCTTTCCATGCAGACACATCAATGGCCAAAGGAAGATAAGCAATTTTTTCTTCTGTGTTTCTTTTCATCAGTGAAGACACATTCCCCAGAATCCTCAGCAGTCTTCCCTTTCACGTCATTGCCAAGGTGTGACTCAATCATTGCCAAGACTGAGTCACATGCTCTTTTGTAAAGCAATCACAGGGAGGAGGTATGGCATCGCATAGAATGGTTTAGACTGTTGGGGATTTATGTTTGAAACAGTGAATTCTGCCAGCAAGGAAGAATATATCTGCTACATTATATGTCTATCAATGTTGTGTTAGAAGATGAAACAAATCAATGAACAATCTGAGGAATAATACTCATTTATGTCAGCCTTTATATCCTTTATGTTGTTTTTTTGAAGAATGTGTTTGGCCATGCACACTGTAGCATGTTGTCATAAGCACTCGATGTAAAGAGTCATGAGATTTCATATTCAGTGAGGTGGGTACCAAATGCATATTAGTTCTAAATTTGTATTTCAAAATTGAAACAAATATATAATTTTTATTGCTACCTTTGGGTGGATTTCACATGATATTAATATAAGCAAAAAGAATACAATCCCGCAAAAGAATGTAAAAATAATACTTCTGTATTTCAGAACAAGAAATTAATGTCTTCTATAGACATCATATTGATAATGTCAAGATGATGTTATAATGTAAAGAACAATGCATAGCATGCAGCTATTCAAACTATGACTCATACAATTAAATTTTAAGTAGGTTATATAGATTAGCACTAAGTGATAATGCAATTCAATTTAATTCATGGATTAACATACAGTTAATGCTTTATTTGGGGTGAGCGGGGGAAGGACTTTTTTTCTCTCCAGCAAGTGTAATCACTCAGTTTCATCCTCTTCTGTGATGAATTGAGAACAATGTAGCAAATCCTCCTCCTTTACAAAGGTTTGGGCTTTTGTTTTCTGCCTTTCCTAATTTAAAGTAACTTAAATTGGCTTGAATGGAGACTTCCAGGGTATACTCCAGGGAAATAAGGCCAGTTAGACAAATTTGGGCTTAGTGAGACAACTGTTTAAGAAGGAAAAAGAAAAAAGAAAAAAGAAAAAAGCTCTGTTTAAGCAGAAGAACAGATTTTGTGGTCTGAAAGACTTGACATTAAATCATGACTCTACTAGTTACTATCTATGTGGATTATTATTAACACAGCCATGTATTAGTAACACAACCTTTCCATGGCTTCATTTTCTCCTTTTTAGAGTAGGAAAAAATACTCTTATCAATCAGTGTTTTTGTGTGGGAAACAACAGAAACCATCACGAATAACTTACACAAAACGGGATTTATTAGAAAACTATCCTAGGAGTTATAACATCAATAAGAGCCTGGTGAAGTAGCCTAAGAATGGGCAGGGAACAAGGAAACACCGGAGGGCCACGAATTAGAAAACTGGAATCTCAGCATGAAACTGTTTGGGCCACTGCTATTACCTTGGTTGTTTTAATAAATAACCTCCAATCTACCTGGGAGATTTAAAACCTCATGAAAGAGCTCCCAATTCGCTGAATATATGCCATTATTCCTGCTCCCTAAGTTGCCTGAGACAGAGAAAGGGAATATTTGCCTCATTTGGCTTACATGGTAGAATCTGTTTATCTTTAATCCGCCCACCAAGACTACATACAATGAGGAAGAAGTAATTCTCCAACAGGAAAAACAGGCTATGTTTATGAGCATATGTCATTTGATCTTCACAAGAACCCTACAAGGTATTTGAATCTCAGAGAACAGACTTAAAAGGTCAAATAACTGTCCAAAGTCACACAGATAGTAAGTAAAATAGTGGAGCCAGTTTTCAAGTCTAGGTCGATTTGTTTCCAAACTGTGTAGTATTTTCAGTTATACCACACCATCATCTTTGTGAGAAGAAAAACCTCTAATTTTATTACATCTTGAATTGTATAATACTTCTGCTTGCATTAGTAGTTGCAGGAAACAGACAGTCCAAGATAAGGATCTCAGATGGGCTATCTGAACAGTGTTTGAAGTCAGGGAAGTCAGGGTGCATCTGTTCATAATATAATAGAAGAAGGGATATAGGTAGTTCATGCTACATGGTGACAAGGATATTTGGATAATATAGCTAAAAATTGGATGAAGAATCTGATTCTGTGAGTTACTGAATGACAATGTGGGTAGAAAGTTATTGCACTGTTTGGAAAAGAACTCTGGGAAATGGAATGATAACTTTGAAGACCATTCAAAAATATTCAGTACCTCAAACCCTGATTTCAGAATCTCAAACTTGAAACAGTTCAGTTGGGAGTCAAATTGCAGAAACTGCTCTGGTCTCATAAGCAGAAAGTGACTTTTTACAAGGCATTAGAGTTGACAAAATTGTTTTGGAAAGGGCTGTGATAACAGGCTCTATCTAGGCTAACCAGAATTAGCTCCCAGAACACTGTATCGTTTCTCTTCAAGGAAACTACTACTTTGGCCAATATAAAGAAGCTGGATAATTTAGGAAGTCCATCAAAAAACTGTTGCCTCTGGAAAAAAACCTGCTTTAGACTGTTGAGATCAGCAAGCAGTAACCAGCACTGTGAACTCGAGAGCCATACCCATACCTGTAAGATTCACATGAGCAAAAGGGACCCACACACCACTGCCTCCTTCCCTGTTAAACAAATCTTGAGCATATACCTGATGTGTGGAACATAAATCACCTCTGGAAATCTAATTCCAATGGAGTCTGGGAATGTCATTTTTTAGCTTTCCAGCCTCTACAGCACAAGAAAAAACATCAGAAGGTTGTTGGAAAAGCTATCAAGTAAGCTAGTTTATTCTATCTACCTCATGATCAACATGTTTTTAGAAAATGTGTATTTCAAAGAGGAAGAATATAGGATTAATTGTTGCAAATATATTATATTGTAAAGAAAATTAATAAGCCAACAAACTTCATAAATTTAAAGGAAAAGTGCATTTTGCATACAAAAGAAAAGATTTACTCCTTTTTACTAAAAAAAAAAATCTAATGAATGCTAGGGTTTGTATGCTTCATAACAAACTACTCATAAGCAAAATTTCTGAGCAAATCTTCATCATTCATAGCTCAGTAATATTTACTCTTCAGCTAGCACATTATTTTCATTTTTGAACCATCCTGAGCAGACTCCATATTAGTCGATTTGGCTAATGTTACAAAAATGGAGACAAATAGTGTGGAACCGAGTGTGCAAACTCAAAGAGGCTTGAAAGACCTGGATTATGAGCAAGTAAATGACTCGTGGAATTTAGAATAACAATGTGTAAAAGGCATGAAACTCTGGGACCAAAATAATCAGAGGGGCTACAACTTTAAAGGGTTCAGAGAACAAAGTACACATCAGGAAAGAGCTCTGGAGTGATTACAGATATTATACTAAAATCATCTGCCTGGGAGACAGCTGTGAGGGAAAGAGGAAAGAAAGTAGCTGCTCAATAGTTGGAGAAAAAGGTGCATCTTCAGATGTTATTATGACATTAGACAAAGTGTTAGTGTGTAGGATTATTTCAGCAAGAACTCCTGATTCTGCTCTGCTGGGCTGTCATGTTGATTACTAGGGATTACATCCTAAAAATGTGATGTGGTCTTATAAAAAAAAGAAGACTGGATATATCTTTTTCTCATTTTTAAGTGACTTAAGTGGTGCAAAAAATCTTCTATGTATTGTGTCTGTTTCTCTCGGTTTCTTATGTCTCTATATGGAATAGAATTGCTCAAGATGCTTGCAACTGCTATATCGGCCTGCTGTTTCAGACAATCAAGTAAACACAGTTGTCTGCTTGATCAGTGTCTCCAGGGTGTAGTATGGAACACTGTGAGAGGAACAAGTAACTGAAGATTTTAGAGACTGTATGAATTTTAAAAATAATAAGAAAAATAGCCTTGTTAGGTATTATTTACAGTATTAGTATTATTATTAATATCATTTATTGACTTGTTATTCTTGCCAGGAACCATGCTAAGTACTTTACACAAATTAACATCTTTGCTTTTATCTCTAGCTCTTTCCTGGCTTGCATTTAGGAACATAAAATGGCTGATGTATCTGTTTAGGACTCCTATAACAGACCCTTAGACAAATATTACATTAAGAATCAACTTTCTAACAGTAGAAGCTAAACTAGCAATAAGAGGATAAAAAGGGTAAGATCTACTTTGTGTTTCAAAGACGATATTTGAACCTAATTGTCACCTTGTTTGAGAATGTGCTTACAATAAGTGAACCATCAGCTAGGTTATTAGGAAAGGTGTCCCTCCTGGTCCTTTCATATTCTTCCCAAGTCTAAAGAGACGGGTTGAGTTTTGCCCTCTTCTTTCACCATGAAAGCTCTGTGGTGAAAAAAAAAAAGGAAAATATTTGCAAAAGACATCAGAGGAAGGAATGTTACCCAAAACATGTAAAGAACTCTTAAAACCCAACAATAAAAACACAATCTGATTTTTTTAAATGGGCCTAAGAATTTAACAAACATCTCACCAGAAAAAATATACAGATGTCAAATAATCACGTGAAAAGATGTTCCACATCATATGTCATCAGGGAAATTCAACTTAAAGCAACAGTGAGATACCACTACACACTTACTAGAATGGCCAAAATCTAGAACACTGACAACACCAAACGCTGAAGAGAATGTGAAGCAACAGGAACTCTTATTCATTCCTGGAACTCTTATTCATTCCTGGTAGACATGCAAAATTGTACAGCCACTTTGGAAGACAGTTTGGCAATTTCTTGTAAAACTAAACATATGATCCAGAAATTTGCACTCCTTGGTATTTACCTTCAGGAGTTGAAAAATTATGTCTGCACAAAATTCTTCACACATATGTTTATAGTAGCTTTATTCATAATTGCAAAAACTTGGAAGCAACCAAGATGTCTTTCAGTAGGTGAATGAATAAATAAACTAAGGCATATAAAGACAGTGGAATATTATTCAGCACTAAAAAGAAATATGCTATAAAGCCATGGAAAGACATACTGGATGGTTAATTGCACATTATTAAGTGAAAGAAGACAGTCTGAAAAGGCTACCTACTATGTAATTCCTACTATATGTCATTCTAGAAAAGGCAAAACTATGGAGACAGTAAAAAGGTCAGTGTTTGCCAAGGGTTGGGGAAAGGGAGAGATGAATAGGCAGAGCACAGAGAATTTGGGGACAATGAAAATACTCTGGATGAGACTATAATGCTAGAAATTTATCATTAAGCACTTGTCCAAACCCAGATAGTGTGCAATACCAAGAGCGAACCCTAATATAAACTGGAGACTCTGGGAGATAATAATGTGTCAGTGCAGATTCATCAATTGTAACAAATGTACCACTCTGGTGGGGATGTTGATAATCGGGGATTCTATGCATAGGGGATAAGGGGGTATATGGGAAGTTCTATGTCTTTCGTTCAATTTTTGTTGCAAATCTAAAGCTTTTCTAAAAAGTAAAGTCTATTTTTGAAAAGTTAAAACAATCCAACAAAGTTTTATGATTAAAAAAAAATAAGGCCAAAGGAGAGGAGCATAAGAAATAGGGTGAATTTGCCTTTCCTCCTTTCTTTACCTCCTCACACACACAATTATCTAAACTAAACAAAGACTAAAATTATGAAGGTCAATCATCTCATGGGAATACCCTCAAGCTTGGGGACAATTATTTATTTAGTAACTTTTGTGTCTGCTCTTAGAAAACACTCTGTAGATGTTTTCATTAGCCAAAAAAAAACCTCAAATTATCATCTTCAAATATTAGAGGTTTATTATATTCTATTCAGTTTCTCATGGAAGTTGTAGATAGAGTTTTGTATAAGGAAAAATTTGAACCAAATCAGTGTAGTATCACAAAGAGCTCTTAGTGAGTTTGAAGTACTTTCTTGTATTTGCATTTTACTCACTGTGATTTTGCAGGTATCACCCACCTTCTGTGGGCCTCAGTTTCTTCATCCCTGTAAAGAAGGAGTTAGACTGGAAGACTTAGATTTATATGATCTTATACACATTTGCTCAGCCACAAAAGCATGGAAGATTATTAATACTATTGGATAGAGGCTGATAATACATTTTTAAAAGGAAAACCTACATTGCGAATTCAGCAGTAAATTATTGTCTTAGAACTTTTCAGTTGCACACACTTTCTGGTAATATTCGTTAAATTAAAGGCTATTTGTAAGTTTCCCATATCTTGATTTATTCTAGTCTGAGATTGTTTTCTAAGGGGATAATCTCATTTATGATATTGGCTTTTTAAAGATGTAGAAGCATTATACAGAAAGATAAATTTGTACTGCCAACTAAATGCAAATGATCACTATTTTGAAGGAACACTTTCAAGGCTTTGTTTTATATAGATGCATATGGAGATTCTTATATATTTAAGGGTTACAGGCAATAACAATAAATAAAATTAGTTGACCCTGGAGATGAAAAAAAAAAGTCTTGCATGAAGGTGAGTAATATTCCAATCATACCAGAGGTTAACATCCAGCTGGTATTTTATTCATGTGCCTGAATGTAGTCACTTTTAGAGTGTTCAAAATCACCATGAAAATTGGTGTAGAGAAAGCCTATTTGAAAAGCTGTAATAGAATGAAAAGCTGATATTTGCAAACTAGTTTTCAATCAAGCCCTAAAATCCATAGTAGATTAAGTAAAATAAGTAGAATATGGTAATAGTTGATGAGTTTACCTAAAAAACCTATATGGTTTTCAAATTTATACTCCTCAAGGGCATACCAGTTATTTTCCAGAGAATACAGAAAATAATCTATACATTTTTCACTCTTCGCTTCTAAGGAATAGGAATCTAGGTGAAAAAAAATCCTCAGTGAAAATCACATTTTAAAAACCTTTTTAGATACTGCTATTATAGAAATTACTGTTAAATGCTAGGCATTTTCATTTATTTTATGTGTTTTGAAGCCAAAAGCCAGAAAGTCTTAACTACTTAAAATCAACTACTGACAGTTGCCTTTTAACAGAGATGGAACACACCTGACATCACTGCTGCAATGCTGCCTTTCATAATTATGGGACTCTTTCTTTCTCTCTGAGCCTGAACATGACATTAGACTCTCATTAGGGCACACCTGGCAGCCACTACTAGTGGATAAGAGTTGGCATTGAAGATAAAACCTATGAGCCACATATGACTTAAACGTTTGATACCTTTGTATGGATAGAAGTACATACACATACATGCACATGTACATACACACACAAATGCCTCATTGGAGTGCAGTTCAGTCATTGTAGCTTAACCTGTAATACTCGCACCATCATCTCTATTATGAATTATTCCATTATTTCCTAAATGGGCCCCATGTTACTGTGCTTGCCCTCATACACTCTATTCCTAACTTTTACAATATAACTTATATTATGTCATTCCTTTCCTCAGAGCTCTCCAGATGTTCCCCCTTTCACTTAGAGTAAAACAGTCTACAAAACCCTACATGGTCTCATACCGTCATATTTCTGCCTTCATTTTCTAGTTCTCTTTCTGTTTGCCACTCTTCTTCAATCAAACTGGGCTTTGTGCTATTCCTAGAAAATGCAATGCCTGGTGGACTCTGTCTTGTTGCCTTAAATATACTGGCTGTTTCCCTGTCTGCAACATAACTTCCTCCAAATATCCACATGGCCTCTCACTGACTTCTCCAAGTCTTTGCAAAGATGTCCCCAATAGGTGTGCCCTATCCTGACTGTCCGCTTTCCAGCTGCATCCCACCTACCACTCTTAATTTCCCATCCCTGATTAATGATTAATTCATTTCTTTATCTCACTTATACAGAATAATTATTGTATTTTAATTGTCTTTGCCCTCCTCAACTAAAATGTAAATTTCATTGTTAGTGCTTCATCCATGACTTTGTCCCCAGCACCTAATACAGGCAGTATATAGTTAGCTGTCAATTATTTGCTGAATTAATGCACATTTGATGCTAATGAATTAATAACACTTAGGCCCACAGGAACTAAGGGAAGTACATATGTGACTCAGTCACTGAGATAAACCTAATAAAAATAACTTATATTTGCCTTATGCGGTTTGAAGACTTGCTATTTTGCGGCTTTTAAAAGTAATAAATATCAAAACATTGTTATTTCATAATAAACAATGTCAAAATCCTCTAATGACATGAATTCTTATGGAAAATTAAATAAATGAGAATTAAAAATGGAAAAGCAGAGCATAAAAAGTATCTTAGTCACATCATTTGATGCTGGGGTTTGTTTAAAATGGTGATTGCTTTCTTGACAAGTGTATGTATATTTTTTAATCAGAAAAGATTCTGTGAGCCGGGTAAACATATTTCTTCACTCCTTTCCACCACCTAACAGTTTGTTCTACTTTGTTTAGAAAGATTATCTGTGGCAGGTGCTTTTTTTGCCTGCTATGTTAAAAAAAATTCTATACATGCTAGATGTTTCTCATCAACTCAGCCCAAAATACCTTTTTGTCACTATTTCCAAAGCTAGTTCTTTAATATTAATATAGTTCTGCTTTGGCAACAACAAAGATGAATAGCTATTGGTGGTGTGGGTTTTGTTTCTGTCTTTGACTATTTAGTGTAGAGAGGTATCAGTATGAGGAGTTAACGGTGCTTTAAAAAATAAGCAGGGGTTTAATCTTCATTGCTCTTGTTTCAGTGTTTCATCAATATCAAAAGACCTAGTGCTGGTAATGAGATGGTACATTACTCCCAAAGCTCAGTGGTTTGTGATTTGCTGTAGAAATTGGGCTCCTGGTCTTTAAAATTAGGCTAGTTTCCAAAAACTAAAGTACAGAGAAAGTGAGAAAAATAAAGCTCAGAGAATAAAAAAGAGAGAAACAAAGGAAAATTAATACATTTTAAACCAAAGGCATGAATGTAACTTTAGCCTAAAAAGTGACTAAAAAGCATTTCTGCACCAGGCAAACAATAGAAATAAAGGAAGTAAATAACTAAACTAAAAGTTCATATTTTAAAAATAGCACCTCAAAAAATGCTTAAAGTAATAAAATGAGAGAGAGACTAAGAAAATCAGTGCCAAAGATTCTATATCATCTGTTAAAAAAAATATTTACAAAGTGGTTGTGTTTTGAAAGAACATACAATGAATATGCAATACTTACTAACATCTTAATTGGTGGAAAAATCTAGACTATTCGTATAAAAATCATGCTCCAAAGAACACCAGTTGGCTCAAGAATTTTGTTTTATTTTAATATTCAATAGGTATGGTTCAGTGTTACCATTGTTGCCATTTTAAAGGGGAAAATATGAGGAAGCAAAGAGATTCACATGTATATATACTCAATATATGTGGACAAAGCCAACAGAAGGGTGGCAGTACTCTAAACAATTTAGATCTTGAAAAATCATTGTGTAAAGAGAATGGTTATGGTAGAGAGAAAAGATCACAGTTTTTAAAAGTGTTTGTCTATAGAAGGTAAACCTATCAGTTTTTTTTTTCAGTTCCTTCAAATAGGTGAGCACCAATTGAGCACCCACAATGCCAAGTTGTGGGGAGCTTCTGGAGGAAGGCAGGAAAGGATAGCATGGAAAGGCCTGGGCCTAAGCTTTCCAAAATGCTTTTCCCACTGACCAGCTATGTGACCTCAAGCAAGAGATACATCCATTTCCTTGCCTGGTAAAGGCTTAATAATGGAGTTATGAAATGAAATCATTATATGAAATAAGCATGCAAAACATTTATAAAGATGCTTATCTTTTAATTAGCATTAGCTATTCTATAAAATAAAGGAACTAACATTTAATAGAATCAGACTACAATTTGGATGTGAAAAGTGCAGATCAGACTCAGTACCCAATCTTTACTAGTTATATAATTTTTAGGTGAGTTATTTCACCTCTCTGGGCCCCTGTTTTATTAATTATATACTAGGAATAAGTATTCCTATTTTTCAGGGTTCTTTGACAGAATTAAAGATTAGGTATGTAAGGTATTAAGCATAATTCTTAGTGTGGCCAAGATTTGTAAAATAAGTTATTATTGTAAATATCTCTTGTTTCTCAAAGGGCACAATTCCACTTTTCTGTCAGTGGATTCTGAGTCAGCATAGTGGTATAGATAGAAGTAAGGTCTCTGACAACAGACATCATGTGTTTTAATATTAATACTACAACTTCATTCATTAACTCAGTAAATATGAATTGCTTATCTACTGTATGCCATCACTGTTCCAAACTTGGAGTACAAAGATTCATGCCCTCATGAAGCTCCCTTTCTAGCAGAAGGGGACAAACAATAAACACAATTAATAAACAAATCATAGAGAATCTTGGAAGATTATAAATGCTATCTAAGGAAGAGAGATAGAGAAAAGGAGAAAGAGGAAAGGAGGAAGGGTAGTGGACAGAACAAAGTAAGAGGGTTGGGACTTGCAATTTTCCTTATTAGTTACTTATTACCCTAAAACCTTAAGCAAGCACCTTAACGTCCATGGCCTTAGTTTCTTTGTCTCCAAAATGGGGAAAATAATATTGCCAAATTCACAGGATTGTTTTGAGGCTTTAATGAATTTCTCCAAGTAAAGAACATACAACAACGTCTGGCACATAGTAAACATTCAGTAGATATTGGCTATTATTATTACTATTGTTATCAGGAGTTAGAGAAATATGGCCACTGTAATTACATGGGTTGGTTGAAATGTAATTTATCAACTTCATTGTTTTCAGGCTATAATAATTATCCAATTTCCACTGCTTCAAAAGCCTTAAAATATTTACAAGTGAGCCCCCCCATGAAAATTTCGTAACAAAGTAAAATTTATATGAATCACATAAAAGAAGTGCAAGTACTTAAAGCATGCTAAACAATTGTGTAGTTGTGATTTATTTACAGGCAAGCAATCACGGAACTACTAAGAAACTTTAATAAGCAACAACACCACAGTAGATAACAAAATCGATAACAATATTAATTGCATATTGGCAGGGAAAAAAGATTCCCTACAAACCAGAAGCTCTGATTTTCTCATGAATGAGAGAATACAAATAGTTTAAAGTAGATCTAATACTTATAAATAAAGATTTTATGCAAGAGATGTTTAAGCCATAACTCAATTAGACTGGGATTGGTGCGAAAACAGTTTCCCGGAAGCAAAGTTTTCTCCCTTAAGCGTATATTTACCTTAATTGCCCATCACAATGTAGGATTGGGTGTCAGAAGGACCTAATAGAAATGAATAAATAACACCTAGATTCCTATTAAATATTTAGCCTGTCTGGAAGAGAAAACAAGCAAGTGGGACATACTTTTATAATGACTTTTTTCTACTGATTGATTCTACTGGATAGTGAATTTATTTGGATTATATCCAACCAGCTAAAATGGGATGCTGGTTTTCTGATTTGTTTTTTCAGTCCCCTGTCAGGGTATTGCTGTAGTGCATAAGTGAGTAAGAGAGATGCAGCAGGTGAAGCAAGGAATAGACAAGAATAAGTCAGTAGGAAACGAATCCAGGCCGCCAAAAAAGCACAATGAAAAACATTAGTGCTGCGTCGACTGATGAGCACAGCTAATCAGCCCTTGGGATAAGTTAAGATTTGTAAATTCATAAAGACTGGTGAGGTTCTTTATGCTATTTCTGTAATGGTAAAGTGAAATGTTCATTGCTGCCTATTTCATATGAAAAAAACATTTTATTAATAAAGTAACTTATGTTGCACATTGTATAAATTTTAAGCAGTGGTTTGTGAGACTGTAATAACTATACATTTAAGTGTCAGATGAAATCTTAAAATGGCCTAAGAAAAGGAATATATTGTCTGTGTAACTGCATAGACCAGAGGCACTGGATTCAGGTGAGGTTTGATCTAACTGCTCATACAGTGTCACTCTATGTGTCACTGAAACATTTTTTTTTCCCTATCTATCATCCATGGTATCAGCCTCATCTCAGGCACCACTACTAACACACCAAAACTCTAATTCTGTCTCCATAGTAGCAAAATAATAACCCAGTGACAGGCCTCCCATTCTGGCACAGTACCATTGGGGGAAAGCAAGAGGGGAAGAGTATTGCTTCTAGATTCTCCTACAGATATTGTGGGACTTGCTTTCATTCTGTGACCTAAATTTAGTTCATTAACTATTTACTATGTCCAGAGGAATAGGATATGTTGATGTGTTAAGTCAGGCAGGGGACCATTCCTACCCAAACTAAGAACAGAAGAGCGCAGTGTCCAAATAAAAATATCAAGATGTTGTGGGCAATGGAGAAAGAGACGGCCACTAAGAAGGCCAAAGGAAAGAAAAATCCTTTTCAAGGTCTTAACCTATCAACTACAAAAAATGTTGTTTTGTATGATAGTGGAGAGTGTCAGTGTATTCACAAATAATTATTGTGACTGTGAACTGCTTCTCATGAGGCTGGAAAAGCGGGTCTGTGCCAGACCATAAAATGCCTTAAATTTCATGCCAAGGATCTGAAGTTTTGCACTTGCTATTGGGGATTTTGAAGGATTTTAATCAAGAGAATATTATGTTTAGCATTTACCTATTTTAGAACAGTCCTAGTATTTTTATTCGATACACACGTGTACACAGACACACCAGTAACTGTGTCTTTTAATAGCAAAATCAATGGTATGAGGGAGTGTCATTTCCTACAGAGCAAAGTAAAATGGGACAAAAGAGAAAGACATCTTGGGAATAAGATATACATTCATCTATGAAAAAACAATTAAACAGAGACAATCTTTGGCTTATTGGGAAAGAAAACACTGATAAAGTAATACAAGAAAAGTACAAGATCACAGCATTTTTTTATTCCTCATTCCCTCAGGCTTCCTACAGGTTTTAAGCTTTATGTATTTTTTTTTTTTAAATCCAAGAGTGAAGTATTGTTGTCTGACTATTAAGATATCTGCTCAGTCTCTTTGTAAGTAATTTGATCTTTGTAAGATCAAAGGCCAAAATGTACCCAGAAAACAACTATAATGAAGCAGCAATAATCTACTAATTGAACATAAGGCCTCAAACAAAAGGGCCACGGAGTTTCAAGCAAGAGATTTACCTTCTACAAACCCACTCTTTCTTTAAAGCACCCCACTGCCCATCTAACATCAACCACAGCTAACTAAACTAAAGCAACTGGACACTTATTCTCATCAATTCAGTACACATGACTAAGTAAAAGGTGAAAGAGGAAGTCCCAGCAAAGCAGAGAAGGTAGCAGGCAGCCATGCTGCAGGCATAAACAGTACTAATGGAAGGCAAGAATCATGGACTCAGGAGGAGGTGAGAGTCAAGAAATGTTAACTTGCCTTCAGCACCCTAGCAGTCTCATGGGAGACAATTAATGCAATGTCACCAAAAGCAAACGTCAGCCTTTGACCAGTGCCTGTGAAAGGTGAAAAAATAGCTTTTCATACATAGTTATCAAAAAAAAAAACCCTGCTGAACAAAAGCATCTGCCAGAGTTTCTGCCATAAAGGTGGATTTCCAGTGAAAGTCAACAAAATTACTGGTAAAACACATATAAAAGTAGTCTTTGAAATATCTGCCAGTTACCTTGTATTACCAATATTAAGCAAGGTTGCCTTTTTAAAAACACTTTAAACTGCACTGGTTAAGCAATTTTTAAATATGTGGAATATTCATCAAAATAGTTGATTAGAATTAAAATTGATTTGTTGACAATATTCTTCTCCATGTACATATTAAGTGTATAATCAACAATACTTTTCCTTTGTAGACAAGCTATGGTAAGAAATATAAACTTATAATTGCATGCCTTAATATTTTTATTTTACCTGGTATAACTTTGGATGTTCCCAAAACCATCTTCAGTTTTGGCAATTTGCTAGAAGGACTCACAGAAATTGAAATCTGTTGTACTCCTGGTTATGCTTTATTGCAGCTAAACAGTACACATTAAAATCAGCCAAAAGAAGATGGGCAGAGTCCAGGAAAGTTGCAAACATGGAGCTTCCATTGTCTACATAGTGGTCCCAGTATTAATATATAACATGTAGTCCCAGTATTAATATGTAACAACATTCTTGGAGTATTGCCAGATGAGGGAAGCTCTCCTGAACCTCAGTGTCCACAGCCTTTATTGAGGCTCCATCATGTAGACACAGTTGGTCACCTAAATGGCTGATCTGTTTTCAGACCCTCAGGAGGTCCAGCTGATACCCTGTGACTTGAAGCCCACAGCCTAAATCACATGGTTGTTGTGGCTTAAAGCTCCTACCCCACACATTACTATCTGGCTGGCCTAAGGCCCCCAGGCAAACAAAGATTATCTTATTAAGCATCACACTCCAGGACTTCAAGATTACCTCCCAGAAGCCAAGGTCAAAGGCCAGACCTCTCTTTGGAAAAGGTTACATTATTTACACACCAGATAAAATGTGAATAGTCATATATTGCTTATTTTATTGATTTTAATTTTTGTTGTCAGAAATGACAGTTGAAGGTAGAAAGGAAAGATGCAAGTCAAGAAATAATTCTACAATCTTTTAAAGCTTCAATGGGGTCTTCAACTTCTTTCATTCCTGCTGTTTAGTTATAATATGATCAGATAACTCATATTTTCTTTAGATAAACCAGGTTGATATCAGGAAAGATTGATGAGATTAATTTTATTTTAAAAAAATGACACATATTAAGAGTATTTAAGTGTTCTTTAAAGAAAAATGTAGAAGAAAGAAAAAACCCACATCAGAAAACCATCTTACCACAATCTCTAGGCAGAATTCTCAAAAGATAAATCAAGTTTATAAACACCAAACACATGTTACTATGATAGGAGTCTAAGTTTAGTTTTGTATATCAAGACTAAATGCTTTATACAAGTGAACATCAATGAAATAAATAATTACTGGATATTATAGTCTCTAGAAAAAAATGAGAATAAAATGTAGCATTAAATTATTAGAATATAAATAAGTTAGATAATAAATTTTTGCCAGAGAGAAAGAAGGAATATAAGCTGTTAATTGACCTAAATTTTAAGCTGAGATTAGTTCCTTAATCCAATAAAGAATAATGTTTTTTCCTAACGACCTTCTTAGGAATCTTTTATTCTGGCTGAAGCAAATACGTGTGAAATCTCTCATCCTACTTCTAAATCTTTTAAATGAACACTGTACCCAGATAAGCTAAAATTGTGGCTATGGCTTTTGTTGTTGTTTTAACTTCTATAATTTTGACCAAAAGTTTAAATGGGAAAATATTATTAATAACATTTATTGCACACATGAAAAAAATTACAGTTACATATTGTTAGCATACAAATATATCAAGTATGTTTTATTATCACAAAAATCTCAGATTAACATAACTAATTCTTTATATTTCCTTCTTTCTTTATATTTCCTTCTTATTTGGAAGAGATATCTTTTGTGACATAAACTTTGAATATTTTGCAAATATCCTTTTAACTTATTTGAAGAAGTGCCTATTATTCAATGGGGTTTAAATCACATTTTTCAAATACTCAATAGCCATATATGGAAAATAATATACTTTCATTTTTTAAAAAGCATATTATTCAATTATTCAGAGAAGCCCATGAATAATATAGTAAAATGCATATCTGCACCAATCAGGCTTAATGAATGTTAATGTTTGCTATTATTTGCTTCCAGTCTCTTTTTCTAGTAGAGTTGAAGTCCCCATTATCCTAGTCTCCTACACCCTCCCATCCTGAATTTAGGTTGTATTTTTTCTAACCATGTTTATATGTACCCATAAAGAATATGTATTTTAAGATAGATGCTGTGTTTTTAAATTTTACATGTTCTTTTCTGTTTATTTCTTACCTGACCCTTGTTGAATTCCTTTTTATTTCAAATATTTTCTCTGTTAATGTGGAAGCTATAGATTTCATATTTCTGTTCTTTTAGTGGTTTCTCTTACATTTGAGCATGCAATGTTAACTACAAATATTTCTAACAAAGTTTAAATAAGTATATTCAGTAACCTCTTCCCAAGCAAGATGGAAAATCTAGTATGGTTTATTTATTCTGTTTTTTTTTTTTTTTTTTTTTTTGAGATAGAGTCTCGCTCCACCACCCAGGCTTGAGTGCAATGGTACAATTTGGCTCACTGCAACCTCTGCCTGCCATGTTCAAGCAATTTTTCTGCCTCAGCCTCCCAAGTAGCTGGGATTATAGGCACCTGCCACCACGCCTGGCTAATTTGTGTGTGTGTGTGTGTGTGTGTGTGTGTGTGTGTGTGTGTATTGTTAGTAGAGATGGGGTTTTGCCATGTTGGCCAGGCTCATCTCGAACTCCTGACCTCAAATGATCCACCCACCTCGACCTCCCAAAAGTGCTGGGATTACAGGCGTGAGCCACCCCTCCTGGCCCTGAACAATTTCTTCTCTCATTGTCACACATAGACACAGTCTTCCTCATGCTGTTTTAAATTTATATTTTGCCGTTTTAATCACACGCACACACACACACACATTTTCCTGTTTTATTTATTTATTCCATGGTTAATTAACTTTATGAAAATAAACCACTTTCTGTGTTCTCCATTGTTTCTTTCACCTTCCCTCTGGGTTAACTTTTCTTTCTGTTAATAAATATTTTTAGTTTCTTTCAGTGCAAGTCTGTGGGTGACAAACTTTCTTACCCTAGGTATGCCTGGAAATTTGTCCAGGATTTTTGAATGATAGTTGTGTTAACCCAATGGGTTGAACGGTCAAAGAGCACTTCTGCACATTATAGATCTTACCCAGTGCCAAACTTTATTAATGATTCAAAAGGTACAGGCAAGCAGCAGGCTCAGGCAAGACATCTATTTCCAGCAGGAACTAAAGACCAAATGCAGCTTCCAAAAATTTTTTTTCTTACTTTGGGATGTGTTTTCATTTCTGATACACAGAATAGTATTAAGCAATATATGCACACTAGTCACAAAGGAAGCCATTCGGAATTTGGAGCTCTTTTGTTTTATACTCTTATAATTACAGGGATAGGGGAATATTTTGATGACTACCACCCACTGCTCCCCATTCTCCAAAAAGCCATGCCCTGTACATCCATAAGGTCCAGGTTCATTGAAAATGAGAAATCTAGTTACAACAAATATATCCTACAAAATATATGTTCTCAATAAAGACTCCCTATCTGTAGTAAATACTATTTTTATACTGCATAGAGGTCTGTTGAAGGTCTTTGGCATGGTTATAAGTAAGTACACCGAGGGTCATTCATTTTCCCTGGATGGCCTCCATAAAAAAGATCGAGTTGCAGGTATAGTGTTAACTCTTTTACTCCCAGTTGTTTTATGATATGTAGAATTCTGGGTTGACAGGTTCACTGGTTGATTTTTTCTTCAGTACTTTGAAGCTATAATTTCATTATCTTCTGACATCCACTAGTTGCTAATGAGAAATTTGCTGTCATTCTAATTGTTGTTCCCTTTTAGGTAATCCATGCCCTATTTCTGTTAGCTTTTAAGATCTTCTTCTTATACTTCTTTGCAAGTTCATTACAATGTTATAAAATATGTAAGTATTTAATTTCATTTATTCTGACTGGTATTGAATGTGCACTTTCGATCTTAGTACTTATATGTTTAATTCTGGGAAAGTCTCAACTGTTATCTTATCAGGTATTACTTTCCTGTTATTCCGTTTTCTTCTGGTGAAATTTCTTTTAGACAAGTGCTAAAGCCTTTAAAACTACCCTCTGTTTTTCTTAACTACACATATATTCAGATACATACATTTTAAAAATTATTTTATCACTTTCGCTCTGAATTTCTCCATGGTTCACTTTTTTCTGTCCCATTGTTTCATAGTTAACTTTATCCCATCTTTAATCTTTTAATTTTTCAGTGTTAGAACATCCAATTACTGTATATTTACAGTTTTATATAATATTTTATATGTATACTTTTAATTTTATTTCTGCCTATTTATGTTTTATAATTTCTTTTTACTTTATTGAATGGAAGTCTAAGTGATACCTGGGTCTGAATTTTCACTGAGAGAATATAAACATACTCTCTTCTCATGTATCAGAATGGAGCAAAAGTAGATTTTTTTTCCCACCACCCATCTATCATACAGTGTAAGGAAAGGTTTCTGATGCATCACCTTTTCTAAACAAATGTAGACCAAGGGAACTTCCATAGATCAGTCAGCTGGTTCCAGTGCCTGGAAAGATAATGGAGCTGTAGATACATCAAGTTGCTTCCAATTTTCAAGTCCCTAAAATATCTTGGAGTACTAAGAAAAAATCAATATGTCTTTATGAGACACAAGTCCCAGTAGCCCAATTGAATTTCATCTTTCACACCAAAATCATGATCCTGGAGGGTGGAGAATCAAAAAGTTCATATATCGAGATTTCAGTAAGGCTGTATTTAGGCAGGCCTATCAATAAATAGTGGAAGAAAGGCACAAGTGAAAACTCAAGTTTGTAAATATCTCCAAATTGGGAAAAAATGATAGCCAGTCAGACAATTTTGTAGTAGACATATTTCTATTTCAATCAATACCGTTCCATTATGTTAGCCAATATCCCTTCCATCTCTTACTATTTCTATCACTGCCTGTACAGACTCAATGGTAGATCTTAAAGTAAAAAGACTCAAAGAGATCGTAGAGATCATCCAATCTCAAATGTTTAGTTGTATATTTCCCATAAATGTTGGTTCTAGTGAAAACTAAACTGAAAGGGGATTTCAGTATGAGAGAACAACATGTGATCAGAAGACTTTTGATGACTGCAGAGATTAGAAGTTTGCCCAGAAAGTCTGGAACACAGGGGAGGTAAAAGGGAAGAATAGAGAATAAGAAGAAAGACAGCTGGGTTCAGCCTCTGGAAGGCCAGGAATGCCAGACTGAGAAGGAATACCGGGACTTTGTTCTGTTGGTAAGAAGGGACTGTGGAATACTGGCTCCTCAAACGTCACTGACACAATCTGTTGATCAAGACAGTGCTGAGTTTGTGGCTTTTCTGGGTCACACAGGAGACTGCCTTAACTGATTTGGTATTGTTTTGGGCAGGGAAGTTAAGGTCAGATTTTATTGAGCACCTAACATTTGATTAAAAGTACGTCTTTTTTTTGTTGTTGTTGTTTTGTTTTGTTTTAGACAGAGTCTCACTCTGTCGCCCAGGCTGGAGTCCTGTGGCTTACTGCATCTTCTGCTTCCTGGGTTCAAATGATTCTCTGGCCTCAGCCTCCTGAGTAACTGGGACTACAGGCACGTGTTACCACACCTGGCTGATTTTTGTATTTTTAGTAGAGATGGGGTTTCACCATGTCGGCCAGGCTAGTTTTGAACTCCCAACCTCACGTGATCTGGCCGCCAAGGCCTCTCAAAGTGCTGGGATTACAGGCGTGAGCCAAGGTGCGTCTTTAAATGTGGGACTTGGTTAGAATTAGTTAAGAATCACAATATAATAATTTAAGATTGGTGAACATAGCAAGAGAATATTTTGAGGATTTCGAGATGAGGAGTTCAAAAAGTCTTAGGACATAAACCATTGATGTTTTATTGAAGAGCTGATGTGTTCCTGTAATGAACAATACATTTAATTTATTTATTGTGCAAGAGTCTTCTTACGTTAATAAAGACAATGGAATCGTAATATCACATTAATATAGCTACTAAGCTGTGTAGGAATTGATTCTTGAGCAGGAATATAACTTGATGAGAATTGTGTTTTATAAAGATTTTTCCAGCATTTATGAATGGAATAAAAAGATACCTGATAGACAGAAAACAGCATTAGCTGGGAAGTTGTTAGCAATAGCAATTAGTAAATGTGCCTGAATATATTAAACAAAATGAGGAGAGAAGCAAAAGGGAAATCAAAGAAAAATAAACAGGAGGGTGGGTTGGTAGTGGTAGCGTGAGGGAAACTTAAAGGATATCAGTTAGAAAGAAATTCAGGATGTTGAATTTTAAATCTGAATGACTATAGCTGGTTCTTCTAACAGAAGCAGATCCTTCTCGCAACTTTTATGACATTTGCACCTTTTGTTACACATTGTTTGAACACTGCCTGTGTTAGTTCAATGCTTCTTAACCCTGGCTGCAAAATTGAATGCAAAAATACCAAGGCCTGGCCCTACTACAGAACAGTTGAACCTGCACATAAAATTGACAAGGATCAGGCAGTAAAAGCACTCATCTCTCAAAAACTCTCTCTGTAGCAGTAGTCATATGAAGTCTGAACATACATTGAAGAGATATATCCTTAAGTTACATTCTCTCTAAAAACAGGTATATAATTCATAAATATCATTAAAGAAGGAGGATGCTAAATTTTCATTGTTTATATTAGTGTTTTATGAAAACTCTTTTAGGAATGTCCTAGCCTAATAGCGTTTCATGTCATTCACATAAAAGATCAACATCGAGAGGCATATTATCAATGACCACTCCTTAAGCTACAAAGTACCTAAAACACATACAAAGGGTTGCATTTTGTGAAGTCAGTATCTGTAATAAACATGCAAAAAATAAATAACTTCGATAGTAGGAAAAAAAAAGATAGGGTCTGGGCCTCAGAATGCTTCGAAAGCTGCCCAGGTGATGCTGATGCATTCTGAGTATATAGACCCTACAGAAGAACACTAACATCTAATGTTTGGCCCTTGACTTCAAGAAACTTAGACCTTGGTTGGAAAAAAAGATATGACCAATAAGGACCACAGTCCCTTTATTTCACACAAACATTTGATATGGCCAAGCCTTTCAGGACTATCTGAGAGTAGGAAGACTAAAAAGACTTTACTTTTCAGTTTAAAAATAAAATTACATGTGTCCATATTTTGTAATTTTGGTTAACATATCTGCTCTTTGTTGGGTTATATTAACAAAGGATAGTCACCACTATTTCAGTGTGGAAAAAGATCAACTCTACTTTTATATACAGTGATTACTGAATTAACTTAGCATGCTTTACTTGAGCCTCTCAGAGACATAATACCTTTTTAATAATTTGTGGACACAAAAATTAATGTATTTTAATATCTACATTTTCACCAGATATACCCTTCTTTAGAGAAAGATCTATGATCTCTGCTATTTCCTCAGTAATTCATAAGTTGTCCCTTTCACTCTGTCCCAAGCTATCTCTGATTGTATTAACCAGGCTGCAGACAAGGTCTCAGCTGGGTCTGAGATGATATAAGTGCTTCTGATGAAAGGGCTTTTTCCCCAAGATAATCCTAATTCAGCTTATTGCTTTTCATTTGCAGCCCCCTATTTTCCTGTAGATACTAAATTCAGCTGGAAGATTTTCTTTTCTCAAAAAGTTAAACATCTGCTAATGAAAAATGACCAGAAGTAAAGTACTTATTAGAATTTAATTACAGAGCAAATTATGTTTTTTTAATAGTTTACAATGTGATCCTGCTTACTAAAAGTGGTGCGCTCTATTTTACAAATTTCAATTTTATCCCTATGCAACAACCAAATTATCTTAATGGGTGTCCAAGTGACAAATTAGATGAATGCCTTCCCTCTGAGTAATTTTCTGATAAAGACACATCGTTTAGTTGCAAGATGACAAACTATGTGTTCAAAGTGACAAATCATTTAATTAAAATTTACAAGTGGTTAAATACTGTTTGACCCAAATGGAGGCTGTTATCATGAATCAATTTCAAAGGAGGAACAAGCTTTTCAGAAAAATCAATCCCAAATAACTATAGCACTTTGAACATATTGTACAACCTCTTTACGATGTTTTTGAACACCTCTTCAGGTTAGCGGCAGTTTTTACCTGGTTCAAACAGAATTTCAATCTAGTTGAAAAGAATTTGAGAGTTTTACTTAGTACTTAAACTCTATTCAGTTTCATGAATATTTAATATCACGTTCAATGTTCAAGCAAAATGCTCTTCTATCTTAAGAGAAAATAGCTAAAATTTTGATGAGTTATGGCTTCTTATTGCATATACAGGCCAATGGAAATTGCAATCATCTTTCATGAAAAGGCTGGGTGGTTTTTATTGTTTGAGAATAAGAGTGGCCATTGCATTTACTTACTAATACAGTAAATGTAAAATTGCTTAAGTAACATGCTTTATTATTTATGCTGCCAACCACATAATGTGAGGGTAGTTTCATAAAAAATATAAATTAGAGAAATTTCACATGGCAGCAGGCTGTAGATCTGTTTTATGGCTCTGACTTAGCAGGTGCCCTTCTATTTTAGTTGTGCCCTGTAATGAAGTACATATTTAAGCAGTATTGAAATTCAGATAAAAATATGATGTGTATGAGGAAAGTCAGTTGCTTTCCCCAGTGATGCTGTACTTTACAAGCTCCATCATTAGTAATTAATGACTTGGGATTCTTTTCATCAATTCAACTCAGCTTTTTGCTCATCTAATTCCATGCCAAGGTTGATAAGGTCTAAAAAAATATATTTGTGTGATTTCAGCAGTGGTACTTTTACTGGTGGATTCATCAGATACGCAAGACTCACCTATGAATAAGAAAATTCATTAATAGTTAGACACAGCTCACAGCACTACTGACTAAACTAACAAACTAAATCAAAAGGACCAATGAAACATCAAAATAATCATCTAAATATATATACCATTTCTTTCCCCAAAGACATTAAATTTGGTTTAAGGAAAAGGCAAAGGGTACTGTTGGATCATTTTAAGTTGTTAATATTATATTTGTATAATATTATTTTGAATAATTTGAATCTACTTTTATCTGCCTCTATTTTATTGTCTTGTCTTTGGAAAATAAAGTAAGTTTTCCACCTTTAGCTATGGTAAAAGATGTAATAATTAAGCATGCTGAAAAGCACAAGATTTTTCACTAGAATGTAATAACAATTTATTATTTACAATGTGCTCTATGACTCCATTTAAAATATACAAAGCCAATGAAGTTTGATTTATGAGGATGATTTTCAATGGTTACCACCAAATACTTAGAATTTAAATGTGCTATATATAAGTCAAGAGCTCATTTGCAATGCCAGATATCAATTGGGCAAATAGCTATGATTTTGACAAGCAATTTGCTTCAAATAGAAGAATATTTTATAAAAAGTCAAAAGTATAAAATGTTTCATCCTCAGTTGAAATTAATGGTTCAGCTAATGTCTATGCTGCTGTTTACAGTATTCTGAAAGACATACAACCTCTAATTATCAATAGTCATAAATAATTGTCAAAAATGCAAATGAGAAAAATTCTATCAATTAAAATAATTAGTTCACTAGTTAAAATTTCCTCTCATATTAAAAAACCTCTTTTTAAAAAAGTATGACACTGAAAAATGAAGGAATCCTTTAGTATATTGTTACTAAAGCATTATTGAAATTTGACTTTGAAATACAAGCACAAATGATAGATAACATGTATAACGCAGATTACATAATTTCTGGGGATTCATTTTTTCTTTGTTTTTCATTTCCTTGCAATGACATCTACTTTAGCAAATGAATAGACTTCAGGCACATTTCTCTCACATCTTCAAGACTTCCAACACAGCCTTGGGATTCATTCACATAATTCTAGTTCTAAATTTAACTTACTGACTAACCTCACAAAATAATCCAACCTTCAGCTTTGAGCCAAAATGCATGACTTCTGAGAAAACATAGGCCAATTTTGTTTTATTTTTCATTCATTTAACTTTATAATGTATGTGAATATGTTTTTAACATTGCTACATGAATGTTGACAATGGACAGAGGCTAAATCTTCTGGCCATGACATAAACAAAAATCCATTAAAATTATGAGAAAGCTTTCCAGATCTGTGTAAGAACCGGCTTAAGGTTAGCCCACAATTTATACTACAGAGTTGACAATCTTCTGTGAAATGCTCTCTGAATCTTTAGACCACTCTGCAGAGCTGGATTTAAGCTCTGCTCTCATCCAGTTTTATTAAACAAGATCAACAGTTCAAATTATGGTCCGTGGACTCCTGTGGGTTTCCACCCATGCTGCATCTCTAAGACTTATCTGCAACCCTTTTTCAAAACCCTTGCTTACTCTCCTCCATGTACACCAGCCTCCTTACTGCCTTGGTTATAAGCCAAACATGCTCCACCTCAGTGCTTCACACTCTCTCTGCTTGCAGCATTCTTTATCCAAATACCACATGACTCTTTTCCTCATTTTTGTCAATCATGACTTCTCAATGAGGCCTATTCTGACCAGGCATGTATATAGGCTGCACTTCCCAGTACTCTCGATCACCGTTCCCCAGCTCTATTGTTTTTGTAGTGCATATCATATTCTAACATGCCACATATTTTAATTATTTATTATACCCGTGGTTTATAAACTATCTCCTCCCACTAGCACATACATTTCAAGAGGTCAGGGATTTGGGGGTGTTTTGTTAAGTAAATGCATGTCCAGGGCCTCCAGCAAGGAGGACCTACAGAAAGTAAATATTTACCAAATGAATGAATGAAAGATACTAAACACATTCTTCAAGTCCTGGATATTGATTATACCTAGGAATATAGCATTTTAGAATATTGCTACAACACTATTACTTCTTTTACTAAGGGCTATCATTTGGTGCCTACATAATGTGTGCCAGGCACCATAAACTCTCTCACACAAAGCATCATATTTCTGTTCAGTGCCTGTGTTACTTGCGTATTATTATCACCATTTTGCAGGTGAGGGGGCTGCTATTCAAATAATTTAAGTGGTCACACATCTAGGAAATGGAGGAATCAGAAATAGAGCATGGGTCCGTCAATCTCCGAAGAGTTTACTATTAACCATTAGAGAATACATAAAATGCTCATCTCTAACATTAATTTGGTAAAAACTGGTCATAATCATTTTTCCTAGTATCCTTTATATATACACTCTAATCCAAGGACTTATTATTTGTCATATGAACTAAGATAATAATTTTCTAACTGGTATTTCTCCTTTTTTCTACTCTAATCCATTCATCTTCCTAAAGTACAGCTACAATCATGCCATTAGTATGATCAGAGTCCTTCAATGCATCCCCATTTTGTGCATATTCTATTTATTATATAATTTCAGTTTACTCACCAAGTGATGCAGCTTTCTCTCTCCAAACACCACTCCAGTAAGAAAGCTAGACTTTAAGGTACTAGTAATAACAGGAGTGAAAAAGGTCTATTATACTAAGTCGAGTCCTGCATCCAACTTAATGGGTTCATGGAGACCCAAGTTTTTAAAAGGTCGTAGCCCTAGGATCACCATTTTTTCAAAATATTGTTATTCTTTTTCTCCAAATCAACATGTGTGCACATTGTTAAAATGAATTACAGAAGACTAGGGGTAGATACGGTATCCGATTATAACTATTTCCACAGTGACAAGGACAAAGAACAAGTTGTCTGCAGATTGCAACACTACTCAGATACTGAAATAATTAAGGAGATAACTTAGAATCAAGTTAGCAGCCACTCAGAAAAAACTGCAAGCTCCATCAAGGTAGAGACTGTCGTATTCACTGCTATATCTTCAGCATCTAGTGTAGTGGCTGGCACAGAGTAAAACTCAATAAATACTTGACTCTGCTGTTTTTATCTCTGTTGTTCTCACTGAAACTCTAATTTTAAATTGTTGTTTTCCATTCTGTATACTATAATTCTATTAACACTGCAGAAGGTGCAGGAATTTGAAATATCTAATGAAATAAATGATATAAATTCTGAAAAGTCTGAAATGGCATCCAAGCATCCTCAGAATGATCCTAGACTTCCAGATGAAATCCAGTGAAGGATTTCAATGCTATTCTCTACTTGGAATCTTTAATACGTTTCTGAAGATAACTGATGTAGATTTTCTTAAGAAGGAATGAACAGCCAAACTCTACGCTTGCGTAACTGTGTACCACTGCCTTTGTTACTTCAACTAATTAAAGTTTCAGTTTGTTATTATATTCGACTCCACCGTGTAGACTTCCTTCAACACCAAGACGTTGCAGTTCACAGTGTGAATTGCTCTGTCTAGTCAAGAACATACACAGGGGTGAGGCAGCATGTTATATTTAATTATGGAAAGCATATTTTCCCAGATGAGTTGGCTCACAGGTCCTCCTCATTTTCTGTGCTTTATGGTGGGGAAACCTCTTTAATTGATATACATCTAGGTTTTGTATGGCCAAATTTTGCGACAGAACTGCATTCTTGGGAGGATAGGATAATCTGTAATAAAAACTCAATCTTTCATTTTCCATTTTTTAACAGGTATTTTTAAATTATTACTTTAGCTTTTTTGGCAAAATTAAAACAAAATGGAATGGTATTCATGTGGATAAAGCTATAATTACATTAGATATTGTTTGTTGCTTCTCTTTATCTTTCTCATAACTCTGTCATTTGATGGATGTTCTCTAGTTATCTTTACTTTCAGTTCACTTTACTTTCTCTTTTAAACTTACCATGGTACTAATGACAACTAAAAGCCATTGCAGTCTTTCCTAATCCAACAGATTTGCTGTATTCTCTTATTCATTGTGAGGAATATTTAAAATCAGAGTTTACTCATGCCTAGCAACATGTGGCACTTTTGCATCCCTGACTTGACGATACAACACTGAGTCAACTTTGACTTCAGATACTTTTTTTCCCCCTTTCCTTAACGAAGAGGCTAGATAGCAAGCTGTTGACAGAAGACTAAAACTTGATTTTAATCTTATTAACTACACGGAGCCTTTGCAGATGTCACTAAATCCAACTGGGATATTAAAGTAACAGCAGCATCCCAGGAAAGAGATGAGTCTAACTCCAACCTTTTCCATGAAGAAATGTCCCAGTTCTGAGAAATCAATTTGTCTCTGGATTCCTGACGATACAATTCATCTGGCATAAGCTCCATTTATTTATTTATTTTAGTATCATTTGGGGTCCTTTCTCTCTAATTAGATTGTAAATTCCTAGAAGTTTAAGACAAGAGTCTAGCACAGAGCTTTGTACAAAATATGTAGCTGCATCATTTTGTCCCCATGTAGACTTGCTTTGCTTTTGAACTATGAATTTGCTTTCAATATCTCACAATAAGAAATGCATAAGACAGTGTCCTAGGAAACTTGTTCACTACAGCCTAAGAAACAAATTGGCAGCCCAGTTTTAGCAACTATTTAAAATTGACTATGACCTTCTATACTTATCAGGATGGGCACTAATAGTGCAGTAACAGAATTTTCAGGTTTGCATTTCTTGCTCACATTACATCAGGGTTGCACAGGGCACTGCTTCTTGTTTCCTTACCCCTAGACTCAGGAACCTCTACACATTTATCTTGTCAGTAGGTGCCACAGTAGGAGAAAGAGAACTTGGAGAATCATAAACTTCTCAAAGGTATCTGTTCAAACGTGACACAAAAAAATTGTTCGTTCCCATTCCATTAGACAAAGTGAGTCATTTGACCTTGCAAAACTTCAACAGAGCAATTCTGTCATGTGCCTGGAAGACGAACAAGAATGTAGTTATCTCCCTAATGAACAAAACAGTACCCTATTTAAAAATGTTCCACCCCTTCCCTGCATTTCCCAGTCTCCTTTTTACTGAATAATTTTGCCCAGTAGCTTTTGTCACCCTTTTACATAAAATGTATATAATTTACTTAAGTATTATGTTTACTGCTCTCTCGCATCCAACCTGTGCTGTAATTTACATGAAAACAGACATTTGTCTCTTCTTTGTTCAACCAACCCAAACTACCCCAGTGCCTAGAGGAGTGCCATGTACGTAAGTAGCATTCTATAAATATTTGCTGAGTAAATGCATGATCCAATAAAAGAACAAAAGAAATACCCAGGTTCTTACAGCATAACCACAGCTAGCTTCATCCGATTTTCTTACTATTCCTTTCCCCTCTGATTTTCTTGTACAGTTACGTATTATCAAATGTAACTATAAACACAAAACTATGCACACTTACATCCATAACATATCTTTCTAAGTCTTCTTAATTTTGCCAACACTAATTAATTATTCCTTTTGAGAAACACAATAATAAATGAAATTTGGTACCAAAACATGTTTATCACTTGATTGACTGATTGTTTTTAAGAAGCTGCATCTAAAAGATTATTTTTCAGGGGCCTTTATATTCTCTTATAAAGAAATTGTTGGGGTTATTGTTTTCAACACATCTTAATGGCTCCTCTAACTGCTCTCCCAGTGTAATCTCTGGCTTTTAGTACAAAAGCTTCTCTCCCTCCACTCCCAAGGTAAAATCATTTGAAGTATCTTCTTCTATGATTGGCCTGATGCTCACAGTCACCAGGCTGGTAGGGGGTCATCCTGCTGGGCAAGGTCCTGCTTTCTAAGGCCTGCTTTGCACTACAAAAGGGAACTACCTTGAGAGCACCTATTAGTGCTTGATTTTCCTCTTTGCATCTCCATTGCCCTCTACCTGGCATGCTATCATGAAAGGGCTCTTCTTCTAAAAGGGTCTGTTGAATTTCCCAAATACCAGCTTTAAAATCTTTACTTGATCTTAAAAGAGTTGTTCTATCCTGAGAGAGAAGAATAAAAGGCATCTCTAACAAATTTAGGCCATACCCACTTAAGGAACAATTAGAGGTTTCACACTATTTCCCCCACAGTGCATTAGATTCCATCATTGATTTTACTTATAAGAGGATTTTATTTAAAATTTTAGATGCAATTATCTACTACTCTAACAGTGCTAATAGTTTTATAACACCTAGTTTAAAAGAATAATGGTTAATAAATTAATTTATCTAAATACATGTATGATTTAGTAATTAGAATCAAAATTTCAGGGATAACAGAGCAGGGTTTGAATCCCACTCTGCCAGTTGTTCTGCCACTGTGGCAACTTGAGCTGTTGACTGACCACTTTAAGATCCCATTTCCTCATGGACTAAGGAGCCTGTGAAGATTACATAAGAGTTATGCAAAGCCTTTATAACAATGCCTACTTCACAGCATTTAAAGAGAAAATGACCTTGGCTGTATTCTCTCAACCTCTTCATAGCTCTCTCCATTCATTTATACTTCCTCTCCCCAGTAATAAGTTTCTTTCAAGCTAAAAATCCATCTTCTCATCAGCCATAAATGTAGATTGCCTCTTTCCAGGGCCATTGTATGGATATTTGATATTGGGCACATGTCTGAGATTCATTTGTGACATTTATATAAGTCAGATGGGAAGATTAGACATAAGCAAACAGTGTGTTCCTCTGTCAACATTTGTTCAGCCTTCTGTGGGAAATACCAAGAGAACTTATTAGAGTAATTTGCAAAATTTTGTCGGCCAGTTTGCTTATTCAAATTGGAAACTGATTATGCATTCAGGCTTTATAAAGAGAATAAATGAGTTCAAACTTCTTCAACGAAAATGAAAGTAAGACCTTCAAATTTGGCAATCATGACCAAATTCAGGGTGTTAATTTAGCTAATTATGCAAATCTTAAAGACAATCATTTAGAAGTGATCTGTATTATTATAAAAAGTATGCATTAGGATAATGTATGATGTTTTAAAAAGAAAACTTCTGTGACATGATAGATTGGCAAAAAATTTTCATGATATTTTTGTTAATTTGGCCAAAGACTTGGAACAGCTTCCCTTTATTGAGAATAACAATAGACAATCATGTTTATTAGCCATTAAAGAGTTTTATAATTGATATTGTAAATAGGTGACACTGGATGAACACCCATTGATTGAAAATAAAACAACAGTTTTTCAATAATAAAGAAGACAAGTAAGCCCTGAGTAGAAAGTTCACCATACATGACAAACGCAAGATAGATATATTTTATTTTCAGAGACCAGCAAGCTTAAAAATAAATTATTTGGCAATGATGTGGGATAAGTTTTTTGTTTTTTGAAGTATATAACTGGAGCTAAAAGAAAAACAAAACCCCTTCTACTTTATTTTTATCATTAATATATTTTGTTCAGGCCCAGGCAAATTGCAAAGTAGGCAAAAGCATTAATTTGTTTCTGGCATTTTCTCCTCTTTGTCTTGTACCTGGTGTCCATATACATTTCTTCCAACTATGGAGTGCCTTCTGACATCTTTCTCCAGATAACTTCAAAATTTTCCCTGCTTTATCACACCATCTAAACCTACCTGAGAGTTCATTACCTCAGGACCCTATCATAGGCTTGATGACAGTGAGTAAAATATCTAATACTTATTGAGAAGCCCTTTACACAAGATACACTAAGTATCATATTATCTGATATAATATTCAAAACAATCTTATAAGATAGATGCAGTTTTTAAGATCTTTGTTTTATAATTGAGAAGAGCAAGGCTTACAGAGATTAAGAAAATTGCCCATCAGGGCTTGAAGACCAAGGTGAAGAAACGTAGCTGCCTAGGGTACAAAATGTAAGATGGGAGTCACTTGCAGAGCTGTGAGTAAGAACCTACTTAAATTTTGTGCCCTGGCCCTAGGTGACTTGTTTGCCTTACCTTAACCCAGGCCCTGTCGTCCATATCACACAAACAATGTCTGAAACAACTGAAGCAGTCTAGTCTGACTGCAGAGCTTGTAATTGGACCGATGTCAGCAACACTATCCCATCACAGAAATGCTATTGGTATTGATCAATTCACAGTTCACAATATGTAATTTTTTGAGAAAAAAATTTCCAGCCTGAAATATGTGTTATTCAGTCATTTATTCAACTAGCATTAGTTATCTACTATAATACCAATTCTGTGCTTACTTAGTAATATGTACTTTGAAGGGACAGAAAATATATGGTGCTGACTTTTACAGCACTAAAAGATATGGAAGTAGAAGCAGACATTAATGAAGTAATCATACAAATGAACATAAATTGCAACTGTGACAAGTACCATGAATAAATACATGGTACTGTGATTGTCAATAGTACTGACATTTGACCCATTTGGGTATTCTTAGAAGGATTCTGAGGAAGTTATGATTGAGCTAATATTCAAAGGATAAGGAAATCACTATGGGAAGGAACTAAAAGAATTCTAGGCACGGAGGCAGGTAGGCATAGCCTCATGCATAAGTATACAATGCAGAAAGTAATAAATTGTGCAAAGAAATCATTTGGATGTTCAGGTTGAGTGTTCTGACAGGACACAGTTATGGCCTTTAGCATGGATGTTAGTGGATGGGCAGGATTTGAACTTACTGACATGGGACAAGGAGGCCATTGTAGGCAGAGGGATTAGTAAGAGCAAAGAGATAAAGGTAAAAAAAAGCTTAAATGGGTACAAAGGAAAGTTTGCATGGATAACGGCATGGCAGGTAAGACATAAAGAATAAGTTAGGACTAGATCATCAGGGGATTTAAATGCCAGCCCAAGTTGATGGGCAGCAGAAAGTCTTTGAAGTCTATTAAGTGTGGAAGTGACATACTTAGAACTATAAACTTTAATCAGGAAGCCTCATATTAGTGGAGAAAACAAAAATTAAAGTATGAGATCACTCTCATCTCAGATTAGTGAACCATTTGAGACATTATCTTGGAATCTATAGGGAGACTTTGTTTTTTTCTTTTTCCTTAGAAGAGTATTGGAGAAGACTTTATGGAAGAGAAAATCTTAAAGCTGTTCTTTTAAAGTTAAGTTAGCTGTTATTGGAAGAAAAGTCGTCCCCAAGTTGGAATAGTATTTTCCAAAATATCAACTAAAAGATGGTAGGGGAGAACTTAATTTTTACTTAAAGAAAGATGTTTAAAGCAATGGAAAGCAATAAATGAGACAAGAATTTTATTTTATTTTATTATTTTATTTATTTATTTAATGGCCAGAACTGATAAAGAACTTGAAGCTCAAACTCTGGAACTTGGTTTGATTTGTGTATCAGGGAAGGTTTTGAGGAATGGGGTGACATGATCAAAGAGGCAGAGGGGAGATAACTTTGTCAGAGACACATGGAACTGATGGAAACTAAGAGATACTGAGGCATGCAAGCTGATAAAGAAAAAGTTAAAGTCATTTAGCTAACAAATGACCAAGTGCTGTGTTCAATATAAATATATGTCAAAGATGTATTTGATTAACATTCAGAGAAGGATCTAGAAATATATGTCCTGTGTTACCATGAAGAAGTCAGATTCCTTAATTCAGTCATTCATCCACTTAATGGATATGTATTATATGCCATATATGCCAGACACTGTGAAAGGAACTGGACTCACAAAGTTAATAGAGATGGAATCCCAACCTCCAAGATGCTTATGGATTACTGGTATGATCAAAGCCATATCAAAATTGACCAGCAAAGAGACAATCTAAATGAAATTATACAGAAATAGAATGCAATTTGACATTCAAAAATAAATATTTAATTAGGACCTGCTATGTGAAAAGTATAACTATAGTGGGCACTACATAGGTTACTGTTAAATCTGCAGCCTTCTGCTAGTTATCAAAGAGCCTACAAGCGATGTGAGTTTGCAAAGCACAAACACACAGTAGGTTAAAACAGGACAATGTTTAATCTAATGACAAAGGAATGGTATGTATAATAAGAGTTTATGGGAATTTAGAACATTTAGAGAATATAATGGCAGTAAGCAATAACTTACTGAGAGTCAGGTCTTAGGCTACACCTTGATGGAGCAATGGAATTTGCATTCAGCCTAGCTAAGAGATTCACATTATCCTGGAATGAATAAATGAGCTCTTCAGAGTAGCAATGTGGTACAAGGAAAAGGACTCAAACTTTGCAGTCAAATAGATCTAGGATAAAAGACTTGTATACCTGTGTGATTTTTTTAGAGACATAACTTCTTTGAGCCTTACCTTTCTTATAAAATAGGAAAACTGGCCAGGCACGGTGGCTCACGCCTGTAATCCCAGCACTTTGGGAGGCCAAGGTGGGCGGATCACGAGGTCACGAGATCAAGACCATCCTGGCTAACACAGTGAAACCCCGTCTCTACTAAAAATACAAAAAAATTAGCTGGGCGTGGTGGCGGGTGCCTGTAATCCCAGCTACTCAGGAGGCTGAGGCAGGAGAATGGCATGAACCCAGGAGGCGGAGCTTGCAGTGAGCCGAGATCTCGCCACTGCACTCCAGCCTGGGCGACAGAGCAAGACTCCGTCTCAAAAAAAAAAAAAAGAAAAGAAAAGAAAAGAAAAAGAAAAAGGAAAACTAATAATAGGTCTTATTTCACATTGTTGCTGTAAGAACTAAAATAAATTATTTATAAAAAGTCAGGTCCAAGTATTTACATATAAAAATGTTAATGTCCTCGCTGAATTCGCAATAAAAAACTTGCTAAACAGTAATCTGTATAAGAACAGAGATGCTGTCTCTCTTGTTTCCTCTTTTTCCTAGGACCTTGCATAATCCCTGAATCATACAAGGATAACAAACATGCGACGAATGACTGAAAGAATTAAAAGTGGGTTTGGGTGTCATGAGCAGATCTATCTTTGTGACAGAGTTCATATAGGACAGAGCTGAGGGAAAATATTGAAAATTGAAGTAGAAGCTTGATAATTTTCTTTGGATCTTAGCTTTACCTTTTAGGCAGTAAAGCATCATTGAAAGCCCTTAAGCAGGGGATTGACAAGATGAAGTGGTACATTATGAATATTATTCTGGCAGCCAGGTAGTGGGGAGAACGGAGGAGGATTTAGACCACATGAGAGTGGAATCACTGGTGGGGTAGGGTGGAGAATGTGGTAGACAAAGGGTAGAAGTGAGATGCCTTGTGAATGAAGAATCCCAGGACCCAGTGGCTGATTGATGAAGAGAGAAAAAGGAAGGAAGAGATGTGAGGACTCTCAGAAGCCAGAGGAAGATAATAATATTTCCACAGATACCAATCCCAGAAGCAACAAAGAGTAAACAACAACCACCTTCCCAGAACAGGATACATTCAAGACTAAAGCTAGTAAAGTCCCAGGCAAACCGAGACAAGTTAGTTCTTCATCCCATTTCACCCAACTGGACTCAAATTACCAGCATGCCAAAATAAAAACATTTTTAAAACTATGGAAAAGCAGGCATAGAAATGTGCAGAAAATATCAAAAAGAAAAAAAGAAATTGACTTAGCTGTATAGCGATACATGGCAAAATTGTAAAAACATGTCCATTGGTGCTAATTGTACTGATTTATGTCTGTCTTATGAGAAATTAGTGGAATTTTTTGAATTTTCTTTGCGTCTGAACTTTCCATAGAAGTTGGTGTAATTACAACATAAGAACTCTCCTACAAGTATGTCATGATGACTGGCCATGAGCCAGCCATTGCAGGGAAGAAAAAAATAATTAAAGTACATTTACCTGCCTTTCAAAATAGTCAGGACCCTTACAGTCTGAGCAGACCTGGGAATGCGTTGTTATCTGGATAATGTGCTTTCTACCAGTGCTATGAATAAAGAGGGACACAGCAGTAGGATAAATCCTTCATTCTAGTGAAAGTACCCTTACTGAGGCCAGGTGTGATGGTTCATTGTTGCAATCCTAGCAGTTTGAGAGGTTGAGGCAAGAGAATTGCTTGAGACCAGGAGTTTGAGACCAGCCTGGTCAATACAGTGATACCCCATCACTACAAAAATAAACAAATAAATAAATACATAAAAAAATTTTTTAAAGTGCCCTTACTGTAACTTAGCAATTATTCCCTTCTGTGGACCAGGTTTTTCAGAGTGCTTCTTTGCTTAAAGTCTCAACATACATATCTCTTCGTTGTACTTAAGCAAGTACTTAACTATATTTTTAAACCTTAAAGAAATCTTGGAAGTCATCTAATTTAACTATAGTTTGAAATTTTGGTTATATAGCTCTATATCATTTTTATTCCCATATATTTAGAAATAATTACAGTTGCATGACTTTGTTGAAAAAGTGCATGTTACGATTATCTGTATATTTTGGAAATTCTGAACCAACTGGCATATCTAAGGAGCAACACATGATATTGCAGTGAAACATACACTGTAAACTGAAGTCTTATGTCTTTGGGCTTATGAGTCACAGAAGATGGAAAGGAGACAGGAAAACAAGTATATAATTAGACAGTGATAAATCATAAATTAAGAATTTTAACTTGGAGACATAAAAATGTAATAAAGTGCAGATAAAAGTAACAGCCTGATACTCAAAAGATTTTTTTTTTGAGACAGAGTCTTGCTCGATGGCCAGGCTGGAGTGCAGTGGTGTGATCTCAGCTCACTGCAACCTCCGCCTCCTGGGTTCAAGCGATTCCCCTGCCTCAGCCTCCTGAGTAGCTGGGACTAAAGGTGCGTGCCACCACGCCCAACTGATTTTTTGTATTTTAGTAGAGACGGTGTTTTATCATGTTGGCCAGGATGGTCTCGATCTCCTGACCTTGTGATCTGCCTGCCTCATCCTCCCAAAGTGCCGAGATTACAGGCGTGAGCCACTGTGCCTGGCCAGTCAAAAGATCTTAATTCAAGTGCCACCTTTGCTTAAAGCTTACAGGATGAACTTGAACAAGCTGCTTAATGATATTAGACTTTCATCTGATCACCTACATTCATTCATTCAGTAATTCAGTCATTCAATTAATACTTATTCAGAGACTTATGAGTAAGGGAGGGTAGGTATTATGTACCAAATAATATATTAGGCTCAAGGGCAGGGTTTTTTAATCTCAGCACTATTGGTATTTTGAGTTAAATACTGAGTTTCTCCTGGAATTGTAGAAAATATTGACATATTTGTACAAGAACAGGTTCTTGGAGACTTAAGTAGAGGAAAATAATGGATGGCATCTTCAGAATGCCGTAATTGGACTCAATGAATCATTTCCAATTAGTATTCAAAATGTAAGTCCTTTGTAGACACTCCTACTGCTCATTTACATCTGTGCCCATCCCTAAAGTGATCGCCGTGGGATCTGCCTGGCCAAGCCTGTGGAGTATGCCAACCCCCAGGTTAGGGCTGGAGAAGGATAGGGCCATCCCACAAGTTATGAGTGGGAAAAAATGGTGTCCTAAGGAAAGATGCTAGGCAAGATAAAACCTTCAGTGTCCACTATAGTAATTTATAAAGATTTTTTGCATTTGTTATTACATTTCATCCCCCAATCTGTGGTATAGGTAGGCACATCTTATGAGTCATTTTCTAAGCAAGGCAAGAGAAAGGAGTGATCTGTTCAAGCTTACATAATTAGTAAGTGATGGAGCCAAAACCTGAAGCTGGACCTTCTGGTCCCAAATGTTATACTCTTTCCATTTCTCATGCTTCCACTTGAGTGTTTTCTACCCAACTTAGGATATGTGGATCCACATTGTAAGAGTGGAAGGTAAATTTTTTTAAAACCACAAGGAAACCTGGCTATTTGGATAAATTGTAAATTATCCTCGTCTCAGAAGCAAATTAAGAAGCATTTCAAAGAAATGTCATGATTGGATGTCAGAAGATGAAAAAAAAAATGTCACAGTAGAGGTAATTGCTTTGATAAGTATCTATGTGGGAGATATTATTGACATCCAAGAATCTTTCCATCAAGTAATGGGACAAAGAATTAAATTAAATAGAAAAAAAAAGTTGGATCCAGAACTAATGACAATAGACAAAGTCACCATAAGCTCTAAAAAGGAGAAAAGCAGAAAATCCACTCTAGTAAAAATTTCTTGAAAACAAAAATTCACAGGAAATGCTTCAAGTTAGCAAAAACTAAGAGTAATTTAAATTGTCACTTGATGCCAATGAACAGAGAGTTGCTGTTAAGGTGGGTGGAGAATAAATTAATACTGGGAATATTCTTGAGAAATGAAGACATTAAGTCTATGGAAAAAGATTTAAGTTCAAAAATAAGAAAGTGAGCTCATGAATTATGGCTGATGAGAAGAAAAATGTAAAACCACTGGGGCAGTTAGACACCAGTGTTTGTGGGTAAAAAACTAACATTTGCAGCATAATTGTGGCTCAGTTTAGAGTAAAGGGAAAGGGCAGAGGTTATTTCTTTTGTATAGAATTCTGATTTCTAATCTTTTGACTACTGAGTGTAGGGCTTTCTCCATTTAGTACTGTTCCCCATCAGTGAACAATCTGCTCAGAACCATTCCAGAGTTCATGCTGATCCTTATTAGCTTTTCATTTCCCTGGGAGTTTCTCTCTGACACAAACAATATTTTCCAGTTACAAACAATTCTGCAGTATAAAATATCATCGAGGGCAATAGCACTTGCTTGTATTTCTTTTCCCTACATCTTTTTGAAAAAGCTGCTGGCGTTATTTCAGGTCTTTCTCCAGACTGGTAAAAATTGTAATTCTATCAATGATAAGCTGATTTGTTTCTGGTTTTTCTACTTCTTGCCCGTCTTGGCATAAAAAATTGGACTAATCATTGTTGTTTTCCTATGAAACTAAATGCAAGATTATTTATATCTTGGGCATTGAATGACATTTTACACTAAACATGCTATGTTGAGTATTATGGCTTACTTATCACAGGACAAGGTATTTGAGAGTTTCAAATGCTATATCCAAAGCTTACCTAATATTGCAACCCTGTCCCTGCAAGCCAGGGACAGTTTATTATATAATTAAAAGAGCTATTTCACTAAGACCCCACTGCATGCCCTTGGTTGCAACTCAGGTAGAACATAAAGATGACACAGAACTTGTAGAAGATTAGTTGAAGAATATCCTGCTCCCTGAATCCATAAAACACGTCTCTGAATTCAAGCCTACATCATCTGCCCTTAAAAGTATAATAGCTTCTTCAGTTTTCAACTGTCACTGCATTTCTGTACTTTCAAAAAGCTATCGAGACACTTGGAGTATGAAAGATGCTATATAAAACCAAATTTAATTCCATAGTCTTCCAGTAATTTGCCTCATAAATACTTCTTGGAGTAGTGAAATACTTTTGGTCATAGAAATAAAACTTATGTATTCATGACCTATGTATTACTTCATCTTCTTGGAAGTCAAAGGACTATTTCTGTGTTTATGCTACTGAAATAAATCTGTTATATGTATTTTTATAAAAGTTGTTAGGACATGTTACATTGTTGTTGGAGGTGGCACTATTATCTGTTGTGTTTTTTTTCTTTTTTTTTTTGTTTCTTTGTTTGCAGTTACTGTACTTTTAATGCACTTTCTTAGTCATTTTAAGTGAATTGGCTGAAATTTTTCTTCATTAATAACTACTTTTATTTCTGTGAAATCTCACAATTTCATAGGTATTTGGAAATGTTAGCAAAACCTTATGGTAAGGAAAAATGAATAAGGGAAATGTCAACCCAAACAGGCTTCCAAATCACTACCAAGGAGACAGTAGGAACCTTATTTGGCTTTGAGAAAAGGACATGGATTTAATGATTACTCAAGTCCATATTTTTTCCAGTGAATTCTTTCTTCACATAATATTTTCTCACTCTAAGCATGTCTAGAAACAATCCTTTTGTCTTGACCCGTTGAAGCCCCTGCTGTATCTAGAACATTAAATGAGAAATTTCAACACTTTAGTTGTAAAAGTCAGAAATCATTTTCAAATCCTGTAGCAATGTAGATTACTACTTTAACAAGAAAACTTGTTAAAAGTGAAAGCAAAAGAAAACCACTAAGATATTCTGTCAAATGTAATGTGTAGTGATATCATTGAGGATGACCTTTGCATCTCTGCACTAGGAAAATCTAAGGATATGAGATTAAACCCTCCAATTCGATGCTCAAAAATAAAATAAAAGGAGATTCATGGCAATCATGAATGGATATGTGTGAGTGTGTATATCTGTGTTGGGGGGTTTACAAATGGCACAATTTATCAAGTATCAGGAACTACTCTTTGTCTCATAGTAAAATTACAACTATTTGCAATGAAAGACTGTCTCATGATGTTATAGTGGAATTTTGTTCATCTAATTTAGCTATTAATTTTGAATCCCTACTGGTGCTTGAGGAAAAGGCGTGGGTGCAAAAGTATGTAACATATGGACCTGTCCTAAAAGAATTTAAGCTCTAATGAAGATTACATGTGCAAAAAGAAAATTCCACTTGGGATTCATTGTTTTTAGGAATATGTACTTGAATATACAATAGGATTATCTAATATTTTTAATGAGCCTAGTCAGATTTAAAATATCCTATTTCAGAGGAAATTTAAATACTTGCTTTTATAAAACTGGTAGCATAATTTTCACACAGTCTCCTCAAGGAAAAGAACAGAGCTCTGTCCATTGCTGTATGCATAGTATTGGCCTCAATTTCAACAGCTAGTCCCTGTGGAGTAAGTAGTGATACCACCTACATGCCTGTAATCATAGCACTTTGGGAGGCTGAGGTGGGGGGATCACCTGAGGTTAGGAGTTTGAGACCAGCCTGGCCAACGTGGTGAAACCCTGTCTCTACTAAAAATACAAAAAAATTATCTGGGCGTGGTGGCGGGCACCTGTAATCCCAGCTACTCGGGAGGCTGAGGCAGGAGAATCACTTGAACCCAGGAGGCAGAGGTTGCAGTGAGCCGAGATTGTGCCACTACACTCCAGTCTGGGCAACAAGAGCAAAACTTTGACTCCAAAAAAAAAAAAAAAAAAAATCTGTAGCACTGCTGTGTGCCTCTCAGTTGCACTGGTTCTTTCCTGGGATCATTTTTTCACTGTAGAATTAGCTAAAGTAAAAAAACCTCAGAACTTTGTTAGAATATGCTAAAGCAGTTTAAGAACTTCTGACATGATGATATTAAAGCTTCAATTTGAACAAGCCTGTCTGCCCTACTTAAGGGAGCACCCAAGTACTCTGGGACTGGGAGGGGCATCTTCCAAATGTCCCACTGGTGTAATTGATTGACAAATGAAAAGTGATTACTAGTCTGGAGGAGAGGAGGTTAGAATATGACCTTTCTCTGAATTCCAGTACTCTAGAGATTACACCTGTCAAATATTTTAAAAACATGGAAGACAACGAGGAGGCTACACTATTGCTACCACTTTTTTAAAAAATGTGTATTTTTTTCACACTGTAAGTAATATTTAATCATTAATGATTATCTGGGAAGTACAGAAACAAAAGAAAAAGTTACCCTTATTTTCTTGTTTTCCTTTTTTTTTTCTTTTTTTCCCTGAGACCGAGTCTCACTCTGCACCCAGGCTGGAATGCAGTGGTGCCATCTCAGCTCACTGCAACCTCTACGTTTTGGGTTCAAGCGATTCTCCTGCCTCAGCCTCCCAAGTACCTGGGATTACAGGCATGCGCCACCATGCCCAGCTAATTTTTTTCGTATTTCTAGTAGTGACAGGATTTCACCCTGTTGGCCAGGTTAGTCTCAAACTCCTGACCTCAAGAGATCTGCCCGCCTCAGCCTCCCAAAGTGCTGGGATTACAGGCATGAGCCACCATGCCCAGCCAAAGTTACCCTTATTTTCAACATCCAAAGATAACCACTATTGACATTAAATCTCTTTTAATATTATGTATTAGAAGTCCCTCTAAAAAATGTGTCTTATATTTTAGTTATATATAGTATTTACGATTTAAATGATAGAGTTACAATTACTTTGTAATACTGCACATTGCTGTGCCACAGATTTTGCTGTGCATTGAATTAATAACAGATAGTTTGCTTGTAAATAATAACATTCTAGGCCAGGTGTGGTGGCTCACACCTGTAATCCCAGCACTTTGGGAGGCTGTGGCGGGTGGATCAAGAGGTCAGGAGTTTGAGACAAACCTAACCAACATGGTGAAACCCCATCTCTACTAAAAATACAAAAATTAGCCAGGCATGGTGGCGCGCCCATGTAATCCCAGCTACTCAGGTGGCTGAGGCAGGATAATCGCTTGAACCCAGGAGGTGGAGGTTGCAGTGAGCTAAGAGTGGACCGCTGCACTCTAGCCTGGGCAACAGAGCAAGACTCCGTCTCAAAAAAAAAAAACTATATAAAATTCCAAAAATGTCTTAAAATTGGTGAAAATAAAAGACAAATATAAAAATCAATTTATTCATTAAAAAATTCCTGGCTTATATCACTCAATGAGAATACCAAGAAAAATTATAAAAATCCAGCCTTACAAGAACATACTAAACAATGTGGTCTAAGATTTGAAGTTCTAAGACATGAGATTGAGCCCTGAGTCCATGTAATGATCATGTAACCTCGAGCATATCAATAAATCTTCCCAAACCTTAGTTCCACCATGTATAAAATGAAGATAATAAAGATTTCTTTGAAAACTTGTTGAGAATTAAGTGATATAATGTACATGGAATTCTGTTATAAACTTTAAAGTGCTACTCAAATGACACTAGCACATAATTTAATAATTTGAACTTAAAATTTACTTCTTAAATTCAATTTGTCAAAACGAAATTATAGTTATCTTTATCTGCCATTATGTAATTGTTCACAGAATGTAACTTAAAGTTAGTACTACCAACAAGGACTGTTTTCCAAATCAAAAAACTTAGAGGTAGCTTCAGTGCTCAGATTTGAACATCAATAAGCTGACCCCTCTATCCAAATAATAGCTCTAAATGCAGTTTTGTTTTATCTTTTCCATAAAAGTGATTGTGAAAAATTTGCAAAACTTTAAATGTAGGCACCACTGAATATAGTTTTAGTCAGTGTAAATAGTGTCAAATCAAGTGAGGTTAGCCATTTTAATTGGGCTAGCTTATATTGTGAAACAATAAAATTTTCATATGAATGATTGAACTTTTGCACTAACTCTTATACCTCTCTCAACCTAGATATTACAATAGCGAAAATGAATTCTGATATGATCAGGTTAGGGTTCACAGAGTTGAGGGAGCCACTGACTGTAGGAAGTATCTATTACTTCCTATGGGTAGTGCAGATTATGTCATCACGCCTCAAAGTAAATTGTACACAAAGTATGAAAGCATTGTGCTCTCATACCATCTCAATGACAGCCTCGGGTTCCTCTTTGACAACCCAAGTAAATTTAACAAAGACGTGGCATCAAACCATATTACAAGCCTCTTGAAAGAGGCGGAAATGAGAAGTAATGAGATTTTATCCTATGCCCCTTTATCGTGCAGTTGTCACTGAAATCAAAGATTCCAGAAAGCTCTTTTTGACATGACCTACAATGTTTACTATGGTACAGTTTGACCTAATTGTATAAATTACATCTAAGTTGAGGAGCACCTTGACCTTCTTTGTGTTTTTGTCAGACTGTGTTTGTGGTCAGCCTGCCCTGAGTCTATTGGGAGACTTTGTCCTACTGCTCGTTCTCAGAGCTTTCTGCCTCTAAAATGTTGCGTAATTTTCTCTAATCTCTCTCAGCGACATTTTTTTTTTCTTTGAGATGGAGTCTCCCTCTCTCGCCCAGGCTGGAGTGCAGTGGTGCAATCTCTGCTCATTGCAACCTCCACCTCCTGGGCTCAAGCGATTCTCCTGCCGCAGCCTCCTGAGTTGCTGGGACTATAGGCGTATGCCACCATGCATGGCTAATTTTTGTATTTTTAGTAGAGATGCGGTTTTGCCATCTTGGCCAGGCTGGTCTTGAACTCCTGACCTCAATTGATCCACCCACCTCAGTCTCCCAAAGTGCTGGGATTACAGGCGTGAGCCACCACACCCAGCCTCAGCCACTTCTCTTATCTGTCAGGACACAAGCAATGATGCTCTCTCTCTCTGTGTCTTTTTTTTTTCCTCTCAGAGCAGGTACTTCAAGTAGTCTCTTCTTCTAAGCTCCGTTCAGCCTCATTTCTATCCTTTCCTTTTAACACTGACCAAAGGTGCCAAACGCTAAAATTTCCAAATAACCTTTCAATGATCAGAAAACAGTGTTTCCCTTGGTCAAGCAGTAAAAGAAAAGTTTATACAGTCTTTCTCTTAAGTCAGTTTGTTCTTTCCCATTTCATTCAACCCTGTGAAAGGATTAAAAATGCAAGTATATTGAAGAGTTTCCTCTTCCAGTCCCCAGAACAAATGTATGTTTTAATTCTTTTTCTTTTAGTTTTTTCTTATTGTAGGAGAAATAATTTCCATGATAAAATTTTGATTGTTTAAACTACTTTGAAAAGAAAGAGGACTTACAGAAAAGAATATTTCATTCATTCATTCACTCAATAAAATTATGCTAGGCAATTGGTTAAGCTCGTTCAAGGCATTGTGAACACAACGATGAAGAAAGCATAGCGAGTGCTTCATAGTCCCTTAGGGAGAAAATGTATAAACAGGGAGATAAATTCAAGTTACGTTCAAACACTGGGCAGTACAGATGATGAAATTAACTGTACTTATGAAGGTCAGGAAAGGCTTTTCAAAGATGGTAAAGTATGAATAGAGATTTAAAGGAAGAGTAGAATCCAGCAGGTAGAAAAGATCGGGGTAAAGTCACTCTAGGTGCAGAAGAGTTTTACTCCCTTGCTGTTCACAGAACTGCAAATAAAGCGAAGTAATTGCATGGAAAGCAGCAACCATATTCTTCATAGCATCATATGGGACTAAGAGGCTTGAATTATATCCTAAGACACTGGAATATTTTGATCTGGAAAATGATTTATATCAATGGGCATTTGTAAAGATCTCTCTGGTAGCAGTTCTTTGACCTCTTTGGGTGGATTACATGAAGGGTCCCCAATTTTTTTTGGCACCAGGAACCGGTTTCTTGGAAGACAATTTTTACAATTTTTCCAAGGACTTGGTGAAGGTTGTTCAGAGGCATTAGAGGCTCATGACGAGTGCTCACCCTAGATCCCTAGGTTCCACGCTCCTATGAGAATCTAATGCAGTCACTGATCTGACAGGAGGCGGAGTTCAGACAGTAAGGCCCGCTGCCTCTCCTGCTGCTCACCTCCTGCTGTGTGGCCTGGGTCCTAACAGGACCTGTCAGCAGTAGAATAGATAAAGAAGTTGTGGTATATTTATACAGTGGAAACTTATACTGTAATAAGAATGAATGAACTCCAGTTACAGACAACATCATGAATGAATTTCACAAACATAATATTGTATGAAAGTTGGCCAGACACAAAATAATGTTACAGTATTGTTTGAGTCTATTTATTTAAAGTTAAAACATTGGCACCAATAGAAGTCAACATAATGGTTACTCTTATGGATGAGGCTAGTTACTAGAAGGGGGACGTAGTGACTTCAAGGGTTTGGGTCAGGTTTCCTTTGTGAACATTTATCAAGCTGTAGAGTTCCAATTTATGCACTTTTCCAATGTATTTCAATTTAAAATGTACATCGGAAAGAAGAATGAAGTAATAGAATATGAGTAACCAGATTCCATTATGAACATACACAGTCTAATATTGTCAACTTTAATTAAAATCTAACTAAACATGCTAACTAAATTTCCACTTAAATTGGTCATAGGGATATAATCTATGTAAAACATTGTGAGTTTTGAATTATTTCCCTTTCTCAATAGTATTGTGCACAATTCTTAAAAGTCAATCTTGTCAGAAATAATTCATCTTACCTACTCAAAATAATTGTAGAGGCTTGTTTCATAATTCTATGAAACAATTCACTATTTCATGACATTTAAGAAAGTGTAGCTTTTTTCTCTCTTCTAAAACAATATGAAACCTCCTAGCTTTGTTTTCTGAGACGGTTATCTCAGAACAAAGTAAACAGGAATCTATTTGGTACACAACTGATTTGAAATGCCTATTACCTCTTCTTCATGGTTTTCTGTTAAATGACTTCCAATGAGTTCGTCTCAAATGAGGCAACATGGCTACTAGAAAAGGGAAACATATTTGCTAATATGGTCATAGATGTTCTAAAGGCCACATTAAGTCCTCCATGCTCATAACTCTCTACAGCAATGTGATTTAAATTTTATATTCTGAGATGTTTTCACTATTTTAAAAACAATAATAGTTTTCATTTGTGTCCTTTTGACAATTTCTTAAAAAAGGGTGATTTAATATGTAAAAAATATGGTGAAGAATTTGAACATAAAGACATGTTATAGTCTCTTCATCTTTCTTTTTGTAATTCCTATAATAGAAAGCTAGGAAATTCTGTGACAGAGGTTTAGCACCGGAATATCACACTCAAGAGAGCAGTTACTAAATGTCCTTGGGAATGTCCAGTAGGTCACATAACTGAGATTGCAGAATTGTACTTGACCGCTGGCCTTCTCCCATGCAGGTTCCCATCAGGAAGCCAACTGCCTGCTGGAACGTAAGAAGACGCATATTGGGGCTATTTTTATTTAAAGTCATATGCATTTTCTAGGTCTTATTTTCCCAGCTTCATAAATTGATTTCCTCTCAGGTGTCTGCAGTTTAGATTGAAGTTTTTTTGTTTTGAGAATTTTATTAGAGTTAGGAGACTCAGGTGTCAGTTGTGTCAGACTCTAAGCAGGTCACTTACTGTATCTTCAGGCATCATTTCTAAGTCAGCCTTTCATAGTTCATCAGCCTATTCCTCTAAAGCCTTAAATCCTCAACTAACTTCAAGTGTAACAATATTTGGAGATTTTTTTTTTTAATCTCTAGGGCTCCATAGAAAATTCCAAATTTTTCTAACTATATTGTCCCACTATCTACAATCTTTGCTTTAAGACAATTTTGACAGTGTAAGCTATTTTTTTAATAAAAAGCATTGAGCTTGTGTTCTGACCTTGAATTTTTATTTTCTCCTTGATGTATTGCAGTTTCTGAGAAGACAAGATTTAAGATTTTCCTCATGATAAGTCTTAACCCCAACTAGAGGTTCAATGAGCAGGCTGCTAGAACCCTTCTTGGGTAACCCTAAAAGTGTATTAGTGTTACTGCTTTGTCATTTCCAGTTTAGCTCAGAAGCCAGGAATATTTGTAGAAGTTATTTTGTCTCTAAATTACATTTATTTATTGTGTGTATGCATGTTTGTGTGTTATTATTGGGCTCCCATTCAAGAATGTAAACTGCATGAGAGCAGAGATTATGTCCATTTATATGCCTGAGCTGTGGTATCTCCAATGTCTAGAATAGTGCTTGGCACATAGTAGTTGCTCAAAATATATATTCATGATTTCAAGAATATTATTGTGTTAGAATGTTAGTTTGTTGCCTTTTGGACAAAAACTGTCTTATATTGTACTTTATATATCATGTCATGTGACTACTTACTGCTTGTTGATGGAAATATGTTGTTGTCTACACCAGGGATTGACAAACTTTTTCTTGAAGAGCCAAATAGTAAATAGTTTTGGCTTTGCAAGCATTAAAGTCTCTCTGACAAATACTCAACTTTACTGCAAAGACTTAACTTTGCTGCAAAGATTTAACTTTGCGGCAGTAGCAGAAAAGTAGCCACAGAAAATATGTAAATAAATAAACAGGTATCCAGCCCACCCACTTCTTGTTTTTGTATGGCCCTTGAGCTAAAAACAATTTTTAGATTTTTAAATGGATTTCTTATATCAAAAGAAGAATGATATCCCACGTGTCATGGGATATTGACATGACATAGAAATGGAAATCTGAATATTATTCCCATCACACTTGGGATATTATTCTCCTGGAAATTATAATTTCCATGTTTATAATAAATAAAATTTTATTGCAATATAGCCATGCCCATTCATTTAAGTATTATCTAAAAGTGCATTTGCATTCTAATGTGGGGTTGAGTACTTGCAAATAGTAAGCAAACTACAGAGCAGAACCTTTTAAAATAGGCTGAAATGATAAGGCTTTTTTTTTAACATTTTCTGGTCATAACAATCTCCATATCTTCAAAACATGTAAAAGTTCAAAGCTTTACTTTTGGGGAGCTTATGGCTCCTACAATTAAAACATGGGAATTATAATAAAGATAGAAAAAGATGTTACTCTATGCATATTAGTGAGATCTGTAAATGTAGAACACAATGCTTAGTTACCTATAATAATTTGTTCAAGAATCAAATGCATAAATGATGCACACATGTGATGCTAAAGAATCATATAAATCAATTAGGCTAGGTTTCTCAACTCTCTATCAACTTTCAACAATTCTTTACAATGTAAATGGAAATTAACTTCTCACTTTTATCCTCTGATGCAGTTGAAAGTGCTAATGAAAAATCTAGAAAATCTGGACCTCAGTTAATCACGACTTGGCTGTAGATTATTGTGTTCCATAAACTGTAAAAATCAAATGAGCATTACTTATGTTTATTAGAAAAAACTAAAGTACGTTTCTCACAAATTATAAAAAAGCTGTTAACATTAGGCAAAGCATATTCAACTGATTAAAATACAAGGATGTGAGCTTTCTCCAATTAGAATATGAGCTTTAGGAGGACAGGTATGTTTGTATCCTCAGTACCTGATAACTTAATGAAAGAATTAATGAATAGTGCTTACAAAGCCATTCATTCATTCATGCATCTGATCAAGAAATAATCATTTGATGGCTATTCTGCACTTGTACTGTGAAAACACAAAGATATATAAGAAACTGTCTCTGCCCCTCAGCAACCCTTTCACTGAGAAGATAACATATAACTAAAAAAAGTGGATATAACAAAAAGTTTAAATATTAATTTAAAGTAAAAGACATTAGATAGCAACGTATTTTTAGGTGCCAAATAAGTAATACAGGAAATAATGGCTACGACAGTTATGAGGCGGAAGGATCACTGGGATCTAGCGAGGTCAACAAAGGCTTCCTGATAGAGGAAAGACTTATAAAGGCACTTAAAGAGTGAATGAACACCCATTGTATCCCCAAAATATGCCCATGTATTATGTAGCAATAAAAAAATTTACAAAATCATCCTGTATTTGATAAATACATAAATAAGTATAATGTTTAGATAGCTAAAGCGAATGAAGAACACAAATCGGTAAAATTACCATCTTTCTGGATGCTACTCCTAGATTGACCAGAAGGTTCAAGGTGAACAAATATTACTCAAAGGCAGAATAATCAGTTCTGCCCATTCTCCACTTATCCTCCACCACTGGCTGAGCCTGAGTGTACAGATCCACAAAGTAACCTAAACACACTAGAGTCTAGAACAGAGGGGGCAAAGTGAGCACAGGATATCCCTGAAAATTCAGACCCTTAAACATTTGGGAAGATGATTGTCTCAATAACCTTCAATTTGTTTCTGTCAAACGATCAAAGTCAGCAGCAACCTTCTCTCAAAACAAGGTCCAGTAGAGGGATTACTACTGTTGTCTCAGAATTACACTCACCTGTTTGTCTTAAGCTTTTTCAACATGACCAATTCTTGTTTCCCTGCACTTTAAAAAAGTTGTTAGGATTTTGCCATGTGATGTGAAAATGTTCAATTTTATTAATTCATTAATTAATTTATTTATTTTTTGAGACGGAGTCTCACTCTGTCTCCCAAGCTGGAGTGCAGTTGCACAATCTTGGCTCACTGCAATTTCCGCCATCCAGGTTCAGGTGATTCTCCTGCCTCAGCCTCCTGAGAAGCTGGGATTACAGGCGCATGCCACCACGCCCAGCTAATTTTTGTATTTTTGGTAGAGTCTGGATTTCACCATGTTTCCAGGCTGGTCTCGAACTCCTGACCTCAAGTGATCTGCCCACTTCAGCCTCCCAAAGTGCTGGTATTACAGGCTTGAGCCACCGCACCCGGCTGAAAATGTCCAATTATTTAACGACGGAAAAGTTTTCCTATGTTGTTCATTGATGATAAAGAAGAAACATTTGAAATCCAGTAAAAAAAAAAAAAAAAAGGAATGCTACCTTGCCATTGTGTTTTTAAATGTTTCATATTTAAATTTTCAAGTAACATGTGGAGTTAGTATTTGCAAATGCATTTATAGAGAGGTTTTTTTTCAAGGTGAGTAATAGAAAGGTGTTTCCTAACATGTATACTTTTTATGATTCAGGTTCTTATAGGATGTAATCACTAGCAATATTTTTTAAATATCATTTTACAAAGTACATTCACCTATTTCAGCTACCAATTGATATATTTACAAAAGTCAACATTGTGCTAAGCATGGAGAGTACTAAATGTTGGATAATGTAGATTAACATCTTCAAGGAATAAAAAAGTACAAAATATGGTGAGAATAAAATAATCTTCTATAATTTTGCAGGGTTTCCTCTCCTAATTGGACTATCTTTGTTTGTAAATGCTTGTCCATGTAGTGTTCTTGATAACCTAACAATGCATGAAACCACTGCAGTTACCCCTTGAAGTATCTACCAAACAACCAAGTTGGGCTTAGCAGGAAACATTCCATGATAACATAAATTCCCATTTTCTAATAGCTGAAAATCTAGTATACGTGATAACATTTACTCAGATAGCTATAATACAGAGCAGAAAGGGATTTTAAAAACCCTTGATGATGCCTTCTCATGTCACTAAAAGTAAAATTTTACTTCATTACTGTTGTCTATAAGACTCTGAATGATCCAATCACTCATCATCCAGCCTCATTAGATACATTCTTGATCATCATAGTTCACCAAGTTCTTTTGTGGTCTAGGTTCAAAAATGACAGATTGCCATTTCTATGTCATGGCATTTGGCAAAGCAAGTCTCATGGCTAAATCAAAGTCATGAGGCAGGGAAATACATACTGCCCCCAGTGGGAAGGCCCTTAAAAAGTACATGGTGAAGGGTATGGAAGAAGGAAAGCTAAAGGATTGGGGCCGATAACAACCTACCACACCAGATTATGTGCAAATTATTTTCTGTTCCAGCCACACTAATTTCACATCAGTTGATAACTTCACTTTGGAGCGATGGTTGACCACTCACATATTGTTTATGTGATTCACCACATGGCCACACATTATGCCTGGAAGAAGTGCATTTTGGCCTCATTTGTACTGATAATTGTTTTGGACATATGTCTCCCTATTCAGCTGGACGTGCCTTGAAATTCATCTGTCATTTATCATTACCAAAAGCCTCACCTACATTTCTGCACAGTGTGAGCACCCTATAAATTCTGTCTTTTAATTGATTGCTTTATCCTGTTTTGATCTATGAGTGTCCAATAAATTTTCATGGGTCTGATCATTTGGAAGCATTAATATTCAAAATCTTTCTAAAATACTCACCTGCATTAGTTAAGATGATTGAGATTATAGGACTGATCTAAACCCAGACACACAAGACTTTGTTCTTTCATTTCTATAAATATGACAATTTTAATTTCAATGACAGAAATAAAGACCTAAGGTAGTGTCTCTCAAACTTTAATGTGCATTTGGATCACTTGGGACATCTTGGTAAAATGCAAATTTTGCTTCAGCAGCCTGGAGTGAGACCTGATGGTAGGCCTTTCTAACAAGCTCCCAGCTGAGGTTGATGCTGTTGATGCCTGTACCAAATTGAATGGCAGATGTCTAAAGGAATCAGTAGTATCCTTTCCTGAATAGAATCCTTATCCATAAGTGATATAATAACTGCATTTAAGAAAAGTAACAAGAAATCACCTCAACATGTCGATTATTACAACATTTTGTTTATATATCACAGGCCAGTTTTATGTCTTGAAAATTAGTAGAATTTATGTTTTGGAAATAGATCTCTAATCCAAATAAAACTATATTCATCAAATAGCAATTACTTTATTGCTCTATTGCAGGCTCTGGTTGTTGGCAATGAATGCAGATTATACCTGGACAAGTAAATTGAATCAATGCTCATGAGAATTTATAGAATTTACTGGTAATTCAGTATTTCTCACATCATAGTAAATCATCAGTTTTAGTGTTCATCACTAACAAAATGTACTGATTTACTTAGAGAATAAAATACAATATATTTTGGGTGAAGATACTTATTCTTTTATTCATTTGGAAACATTTAATACATACTAGGACATCAAATTGTGGTAGTCAAAGATAAAACAATGATGATCATATGTGACACCTATTCTCAATGGATTCATAAGCCATGAATAAAAATGAGTAATGAAATAACAATAAAATAAAACAATAAAATAATGCAGGAAGTACTATGTTCCTTAAGAAATGAACACAAGTGCTAAGGAAGTCTGTAAAAGGAAAAATTACATGAGGCTGAAGAAAAACAAGAACAGACCAAAATTTATTTTTATATATATATATGAGAGAAATAAAAGCCTATATGTATATATCTATAGATATAGGCATATACAGAAAAAGAGAGAAGAAAGACCAGTAGAATGATTAAAATAAGAAAACAAGAATCCCTCAGCCAGAGTCCCATCCAGAATCTTTAATAAAGCATGGTAAGGTAAGCATATGGAATCAGTTTTGACGAGAAGTATTGTCTATCTTCTATGTATTTTAAAATTTATGCCAGGCACAGTGCCTCATGCCTGTAATCTCAGCATTTTGGGAGGCCAAGGCAGGTAGATTCCTGGAGGCCAGGAGTTCAAGACCAGCCTAGGCAACATGGTCAAACTCTGTCTCTACAGAAAATACAAAAATTACCTGAGTTTAGTGGCATGTGCCTGTAGTCCCAGCTACTCCGGAGGCTAAGGTAGGAGGACTGCTTGATCCCAGAAGGCAGAGGTTGCAGTGAGCCAAAATCACACCACTGTACTGCAGCCTGAGTGAGAGAGTCAGATCCTGTCTCAAAAACAAAAACGAACAAACAAAAACATTATTGAAGGAAAGGACATATGGTGAAATTTCATTTGAGTTCTAGTAACACCTTCCACTTTTGCTCGTTCTTGAATATTTACTTTTCCCACCACCTTTCTCAGTTTTGGGATTTGTAAATGAGTTGATCTTTAATATACAGAGCTCTATTCAGAATCTATTACACCCCTCCCTATACACTGCTTGGAAAACACAATTATTTGGAGTAGTCTGGAGAAGGATAAAAATAGTGATAGAAAGTGGAATCAGAAGGGAAGATTAGAGAAAAAAGGATTGGGGAATTTGCTCACCAAGAAAAGATCATGGGGGAGCTTTGATTTTATTTTGAATTTTGGACTGGGAATAGTGAACAGTTATTTACTGATCAGAATAGGGCAAAAAGAATATGCTTCAGTCAGACACCTAAGTAAGCACCTGTCCACATGTGCCTCTGGCCAGTATAGCTTGCTCCTCCTGTGAGTGTACCAAGAGCAGGGCAGGTTTCCACCACGCCATCACTGGCCAGTGAGACTTGCCAGCCTTCTAGATCAGCATATTCAGGTTGTGGCCATAATAGCATCAAATGGGGCCAGGTGCTCTCTCTCAAGAATGTCTGGCCCCATCTCACTTTTGATAGTCTGTGTAAAATTTCTAGGCTTCTTTGATAACCAAAATTGTGAGCTTGGATAAAGACCAGTTCATCACAGCATAACTAAGGTTAGTAAGGCCATTTTCTCTGTTTGGTGCGCTAAACAAATACAAAATGCTATTATGCCTAAGTGCTTTTTCGACCTAAAAAATGCCCCTCAAACAAACAAACAAACAAAAAATCCTAAAACACCTAAAACCTCTCTTTATTGCCCTGAAAGTGGTTCTTCATTCCTCTTTTCAGTGGGATGAGAAGGCAATTATGTTTGTTTAGAGAGCTTATTATTATGCAGAGTAGCTTTCAGCACGACATACAAAAAAAATGAAGATTCTGGGATTCATCACATTTGAAGTGTCATTATAATTTGATAGACTTGCATTACAATAAGGAAAGATTCTAGAAATATGTATGTAAGTACCAATGTACTTTTTCACAGGAAACATAAGATCCATTAATTCTTTGTGCCAAACTTAAGCATAGCCAGCCCCAGATATCAGAACGCCCATTATTTTTTCATTTGTACACCACCAACTTCAGCAATCTTTGACTAAGGGCTTATAAAGAATACATAAACATCCTCAAAGCCATCCAAACAGTTTACATGAATTGATCTGTTACTGTTGAAACTCTCAACAAGCGTTGTAATTTGGCAGGTAACTGGTTTAAACCATAGATCAGCAGCTGTAGCTAATAGAAATAGATGCAAGAACAATATCTAGCAAACCATGCAGCCCCTGTGAGAAAATCTCTCTAGAAGATACTGCTAATAATAAGAGTTCTTGAGAGGCCACTAAAAGGCAGTGTTGCTTCATGAAGTGCATATTTAATATAGCTCTCCTTCCTTTGACTTGAAAATAATCATACTTCTTTTTCTCAATGTCTGACCTGGAGGGCTCTCCTTGCCTGAAATATAGCATGAGCACTGCTGACACTTCAAACAAATCTTTTAAATGTATCTTAGACAAACACAAATTAAGGCATTTAATTTTCATGGTGAAGTCAATTAATGATACCCTTCCCTCTTTCCAAAGATCTCATGCTTAACCTGACCTCTTCCGCACTCACATTTTTCCAAGTAAAGAATATAAATACATAGATGAACATAACATTTCTAAATGCAAAGTAGAATGTTTGTAAATATTTTCATAAGAAATTTAGCATACAAGCACCTGAATTTCTTGACTTGCTGATATGTTAGCTTTTCTTTTCGCACCATTGATTTACAAAGTGGCCATTATTTACGATAGGTAAGACTTCATCCATTAGTTTTATAATCATTTTTTGAATAATAGCTGTATTGAGTTATCATTTACATGTGATACAATTCACCCATTGAAAATATACAAGTCAATGGTTTCTAGTAAATTCATAGAGTTGTGCAACCATCACCACATCAATTTTAGAACATATTACCTATAAAAGAAACATTTTACCCTTTAGCTATCACTCCCTAAAAACCTCTCATCCCACCTATTCCTAAGCAACTACTAATCTTTCTGTCTCTATATTGTTGCCTATTCTGGATATTTCATATAAATGAAATCATTAGATTTTATAATTATTTTTACTAATTAATTATATTCAAGTAAATATAATTCATACTCTTAAAAATTATTCTTTTTTTCTGAGCCAGGTACCTATAGTGTTATGTGTCTATAGTGTTTTTAGGGTTATGATTATAGCTTATATTTAAAGCTCTATGAATTCATAGGTAAGAATATACATTGGCACTTGAACAACATGAAGAGGCCCTAAGCCCCTATGCAGGTGAAAATCTCCCAAAAAACTTAACTACTAATAGCCTACTATTGGCTAGAAGCCTTACTGATGACATAAGCAGTTGATTAACACATACTTTATATATGTATTATATACACTATTCATCCAATAAACTAGAGAAAATAAAATGTTATTTTAAAATCATGAGAATGATAAAGTATAGTTACTATTAGTGGAAGTGGATCATCATAAAGGTCTTCATTCTCATCATCTTCACATTGAATAGGCTTAGGAGGGGAAAATAAGTTATTCTTGATGCCTCAGGGGTGGCAGAGGCAAAACAGGTGGAGGAGGTAAAAGAGAAGGCAGGAGAGGTAGACACACTTGATGCAACTTACAGAAATACAACATAATTTCTGCCTGATTTTTCTGCTTTCATTTCTCTAAAAATATTTCCATATGGTACAAATGCTTTCTTTTGCATTTGCTTTAGTTTCAGTGATTGTGTCATGGAAGGGTTAATATTATAAAAACAAACAAACAAGCAAAAATCAAAACAGTCTTAAATAATCAGAATCCTCCTGGCAGATTGTCTAGTGTCAATTTGTTTTCTGGCACTGATTCATCTGCATCTTCTTCCTCATTGTCTGGCACTGGTTCAGAAGCACCCATCTCCATCAAGTCATCTTCCGCTAATTCTTCTGGTATGATATCTATTAGTTCTTAAATTTCTCCAAGATCTTTGTATTGAAACCCTTCATACCCCACCTTTTTTTTTTTTTTTGCCATATTCACAATCTCTTTCATTATTTCCTTGATTGCCTCTGTTGTAAGTCCTGTGAATTCATGTACAACATCTGGACACTGTTTCCTCCAGCAGGAATTTATTGTTTCTCACTTGATGACTTTTACAGCTTTTTCTACAACAATGATAGCATCTTCAGTGGTGAAATCCTTCTAGATTTTCATGATGTTCTTTCTATTGGAGTTCTCTTCCATAACATTGACAATCCTTTACATAGAGTACTGTGTGTAGAGAGCTTTAAAGGTCCTCATGACCCACCACACATGTAGAGACTGAGTTAGAAATGTGTTGAGGAGGAAGCAGACCACTCTGATGCCTTCCATGTTGAACTCATGGAGTTCTGGGTATTGCCCAACATCAAAAGAATTTTAAAAAGTAGTTCCTTATGGGCAAGGTACTTCCTGACTTCAGGGACAAAGCATTGATGCACCTCTTCCAAGAAAAGTGTTCTCATTGTCCAGGCCTTCTTTTTGTGCAGTCAAAAGATGGGCAGCAGCTGGTATTTATCTTTGCCCTTCAAGGCTCAGGGGTTGGCAGCTTTATACATAAGAGCAGTCCTAATCATGAGCCCAACTGCATTCATTCAAAATAGGGAGTTAGCCTATCCTTTCCTGCTTTAAATCTTGCTGCTCAATTCTCTTTCTTACTAATAAATGTCTCTGTGACTTTTTTTTTTCAGAATACAGCACTTTTGTGCTTATTAAAAACCTGTACAGACAGATATCCTTTCTCTTTAGTGATTTCCTTAACGGCATCTGAGAATTTGTCTGCTACCTCTTGGTTGGCAGAACCTGTTTCTCTCGTTATCTTGGCATTTTTTTATGCCAAGTCTCTTTCTAAAATTATCAAACCACCCTTTGCTGGCATTAAGTCCTCTAGGTTTAGATCCTTCACCTTCCTTTTGCCAATTGTCACGTAATAACTTCAATTCTTCTCTAATCATATTAGAGACTAAAGGTATGACTCTCTTATAGAAGTCCTGCACCCACATAAAAACTGCATTTTCAATATGACATAAAAAGGTATTTTGCAAAAAGTACAACGTTTTTGCCCCTGCTGACGTAGATACAATAATTCCCTCTTTTTTTTTTTTTTTTGTTTGTTTGTTTGTTTGAGATGGAGTCTGGCTCTGTCGCCCAGGCTGGAGTGCATTGGCGCAATCTCGGCTCACTGCAAGCTCTGCCTCCCAGGTTCACGCCATTCTCCTGCCTCAGCCTCCCCAGTAGCTGGGACTACAGGCGCCCGCCACTACGCCGGGCTAATTTTTTGTATTTTTAGTAGAGATGGGGTTTCACCGTTTTAGCCAGGATGGTCTTGATCTCCTGACCTCGTGATCCGCCCGCCTTGGCCTCCCAAAGTGCTGGGATTACAGGCGTGAGCCACCGCGCCCGGCCTCCCTCTTGTTTTTTTAACTATAGTAACAATAAATCCTTACACTGGATTATTTGTCTTGAAGTGGCAGCCAACCACAGTTGCAGTACAATCTGCAGTATATATATCAAGCAATTCGACTTTTTCTTATAACGTCATGACTTTTGTTTACTTCTTGGAAGCACTTCCAGCATCACTATGGCACTTCTTGTGACTCCAATGGTGTTATTCAAGACTTATGATATTGCACTAAACATGGTTTAAAATAAACACAAGAACCTCGAGAAATCACTTTTTACTGCAATACACAATTTATTGGAGAGATGAATTTCTCACACAAAGATGATTACTGTCACACAGTGTATTAAGCAGATACTCATCACTCAAGCTCACCACAATAGCAACAGGAAGTGGCTACAAAATTGTTACAGTACTACAATATGTACCACTGTTAATTTTATGTAGTTATCATTTAATACCACATCTTTACATTTATTTATTTTCCCTGGACTGAGTAGCACTATGCACAGTCTGCATCAGTTTAAGTTTTTATAATAGATTTGTCTATATTTTATAGTAGTAAATGACAAAATAGACTAGTATCTTCATATATTATATGCATTCATGATATAATTTTTTCTTAATTTGTTTGATATTTCTAGGCTACACAGTTTGTCTGCCAGTTTTTTCAAACTGTTGCAAATCTCCAAAAACTTTCTCAATATATTTATTGAAAAAAAAATCTATGTATAAGTGGACCCACATAATTCTAACCAGTATTGTTCAAGGGTTAACTGCATATAAACACAATTTGACCAGCCATTGAAACAAGGCTTATTTCTAACTTATTAGCTTATTACTGACTTAACAACCTCAACGTGACTTCAATTATTAGTATTTAAAAGTATATTTTGGTAAAACATATTCCTAATTGTTTCTGTTTGTTTACAAAATTATTTTGAAACATAGAGAAATACCAGTTTACTACCAGTAACAATAAGCTTTGAAGCTTATAGAGAAAGATAATCTCTCTCTCACACACACACTGTATGATATGGTTTGGTTCTGTGTCCCCACCCAAATCTCATCTTGAATTGTACTCCCATAATTCCCACGTGTTGTGGGAGATAATTTGAATCATGAGGACTGTTTTCCTCATACTGTTCTCGTGGTAGTGATTAAGTCTCAGGAGATCTGTTGGTCTTATCAGGGTTTCTGCTTTTGCATCTTCCTCATTTTCTCTTGCTGCTGCCATGTAAGAAGTGCCTTTCACCTCCTGCCATGATTCCGAAGCCTCACAGCCACATGGAACTGTAAGTCCAATTAAACCTCTTTTTCTTCCCAGTCTTGGGTATATCTTTATCAGCAGTGTGAAAATGAACTAATACACTGTGCTTCAGGAATCATACTTCTTTATTGGCCAGGGACATTTTGGGGCAGTGTAAAGCACAGTAACTGGTGTCCAGTTTGAAGATTCCTTAAAAACAATGCCCTAATGGGTAACTATGTGAGATGATAGATATGTTAATTTGTTTGGCTACAGTAACCATTTCACTATTATCTCAGTTCATTCATGTTGCTCTAATAAAATACTTGAGACTGAACAATTTATAAATAAGAGAAATTTATTTCTTCCAGTTCTCAAGGCTGGGAAGTCCAAGATCAAGGTATTATCATTTTGTTTCTTGCCATATCCTCACATGGCAGAAGGCAGAAGGGCAAAAGGGAACACACCTGCCACTCAAGCACTTTTATAACTCGTTAATCTCTTTGCTAGAATTCCTTCCTCATAATTGCAGATTCTAAAAGGTTCCACTTCTTAATATTGTTGCATTGGAGACAAAGTTTTATGGGAGGCAAGGCCCTTGGCCGCCCAAGGTTTCAATGATAAATCAACTCACAATAAGACAGATTAATAAGAAAAAAGACATACAAATCTATTAAGCCATGTTCATGGGGAGAATCACAGAGGATTCTTCCAACACCATCCAGGAGCTTATATATCTGCTCAAGAATAGGGGCTTGGATCCTGGTAAAACAGGTTATAAGGTGAGGGAGAAGAATAATTCCATTGAGTGGCAATAATTGATTGCCTGGATGAATTGTTGGATCAAGGAACAGAAATTAATTTGTAAATAGTTATCTTTGGAATTGAAATGATCCTTGGAGTCAGTCTTTATCTTTAAAAAGGGTGTGTTCAGATGCAGTTACATTTTTAGCCTTCGTTCCTTTAGTGGATAATGAAATAACAGGGAGGGGAAGAGAAACAATTGTTCTCTTTGGTGCTTCAGTCTCATCTTTACATAGATAAGCGAAAAGTCCCTTCTAGAGCTTACTGACCTCTCAGTTTTTAAATCAAAATACTCATGATTCCAGTGAGCCATATTTTGGTGTAAAATTTCCTGCACTCCTTCAGTTGTTACATGAGTTTTGGAGGGAACACAAACATCCAAACCATAGCAAAAACTATGTATAAGTATACCAAAACATTACATTTTATGCCTTAAATATATACAATAAAATAATTTCTTTAAAAAAGAGCAATTGCTAATATACATGCTCTATTATCTCTGTTAGAACTATTGCTATGGATTCTTGTCTCTTTTGCTTCCCATCTTCCTTTAACTTAATCTGTTCTCTACCACAAAGAGCCTGAATGATATATTTAGAACATGTCACTCCTCTGCTCAAAACCACTCAATAGCATCCTATCTCATTAAAAATAAAATCCAAAGTTCCCTCTGGGACCTATATGATCTTGTCCCTTGATCTATGACATCATCTCTTACAATCATTTTCTCAGTGGACTCTCCTACTCTGCTCAGCCATTCTGGTTTCATTGTTGCTTTTGAACACACCAAGCATGCTCCTACCTCAGGGCCTTAGCACTAACCAGGTCTCTGCCTACCACAATTTCAGTTTCCCCTAATCATTTTCATAGCTCATCTCATTACTTTATTTAAATCTCTATGCAAAGAATTACTTTATTTAAATCTCTAGGCAAAAGTCTCTAAATTTATTTTCATACATAAAAGAATACCCTACCCTCCCATTCACTTTCTAGTCCCTTATTCTGTCTTTTTAGAATGTATCACTACTTGATGTTTTATTTGTTTATTTGTTTGCCCAAAATGTAAATTCCATGATAGCAAGAAATTTGTTTGTTCATTGCTATATCCCTAGTGCCTAGGAAGTACCTGGGTTATTACCCAGTATACATTATATTTAATAAACATCTGTTGAATGAATGAATGAATGAACAGATGGATGGATGGATGGATGGATGATTGGATAAATAAATAAATAAATAAATAAATAAATAAATAAATAAATAAATATTGATCCTCTTTCCTTCAGATAAATAAATCCAAATTAGAAGTGTGGAATTTCTATAGACTTTTACTTTTTCTGAGTTCAATTCGAAATACTCACTCTGTTTTTAGGGCTTACAGATGAGCTTTAGTCTGCATAGACATCTTTCAGCTCTTTTCTTCTTCCATTATTGTACACTTTGCTAGAAAAATTGGGAGCTATAGCCATTTTTTACTTTATTCAAACTGTCCTTTTTTGTGTATTTTAGTGTTAAATAAACTGAATTTATGATTTATATCTTCATGGTATTTCCAGATACATTTTTACTTGCTTTTCAATCAGTATTTGTGGGATTTGAATACATCTAAACAATGCCAGGGAATACATATTTATTGCCTGATCATAAAAAAGGTCTTTTTTTGACCTTTTTTATGATCATAAAAAAAAGGTCATTAAAAAAAGGTCTTTTGTGGCCAGGCGCGGTGGCTCACGCCTGTAATCCCAGCACTTTGGGAGGCCGAGGTGGGCGGATCACGAGGTCAGGAGATCGAGACCACGGTGAAACCCTGTCTCTACTAAAAATACAAAAAATTAGCCGTGCGTGGTAGCGGGCGCCTGTAGTCCCAGCTACTCGGGAGGCTGAGGCAGGAGAATGGCGTGAACCCGGGAGGCGGAGCTTGCAGTGAGCCGAGATCGCGCCACTGCACTCCAGCCTGGGTGACAGAGCGAGACTCCGTCTCAAAAAAAAAAAAAAAAGCCTTTTTTAAATTCTTATATGGAGAGTCACAACTTTTTTTTTTTAAAAAAAGCTATAAGACATACCACTTCAGAAAATGTAGTAAAATGTGAATTATACACTTTCTGTACTGCCCAGCTAAAATGTGGATGTTTTATAGCCAACTCTATGCTGTAAGAATGTTGGAAAGTCTGGATAATCTAAGGGTTTTGAGTGGAAATACAGTATGACTGCTTTAACTAATTCAATACCATTAAAAAATCAAAACCATGAATTTTAATTTTACATAAAAGCAAGAGAGAAAAAGGCACATTACATATTGCAGTCACCTAGTTGAGCCCCAAGCAAAAGAGCAGAGCAGAGGAAGGATATGTTAGGGCAATACCCAGCAGAGGCCAGGTCAAACTGAGGTTTATAAAGGCAATACAGAGAAAGGATCTGAGATCTAAATGAGACCATAGAGCCAAGAGCAGAAAGGAAACGTGTCTTTGAGCCAGGATCCAGGAGCTATAATGGCCATAGTTTGCCAGAAGGTGCCAAACAGAAACAAAAGTTCAAAGATGAGTTGCCCTAAGAAGATACTCTCCTCTTCCATACTGCAGTACCAGGCCATGAGCAGGGACTCTGCAGTGGGAGGGAAGGCTGGCACTTTTCAATTATATAACATTTATTTCTGCCTCTGCTTATCTGTCCTAGGAGATAATTACCTTTCTGAGAAGAGAGGCAGGGGCTGGCAAAAGGCCTTGAACATAGTAGGCAGTCAACACATTTGTTGAATAATAAGTGTAAATTATCCTCCTCCCTCTCACCCTGCAGTGAATCCTTCATAAGTAAGTATGCGTAATCCATAAAGTATATTTTTACTTTAAAACAAAATACATCTCTTAAATATTTCTCATACAGAGGCACTTTGAACTGAAAGCAAACACAAAGTTTCCATCTGAATACTATTTTGAGAAAATGTTAAGTATCACAAAACAGCGATTTTTAAAAGTGGAAGGGCCTTCTTAACCGTAACCATAGTATGTCATCCCTACCCAATGTTTTAATTGCCACTATTCGTCTGGCTGCAGAACAATGAGGTATGGATGGATCTAGGACTGGCTGGAGAGGTCCCAGGGTGAGAACAAAATGGAATGCACTGTGCACTGGACCTAACAGATGGAGAAAGCCTCTGATGGATGACTCTCTAGAAGCATCAGAGACCACTGGCTCTGGGTGACTTGGCTCAGGCTATTAGCAAAAAAGAGGTTTGATTCAAGCCAGTCTTTTATCAATAAGGATTTTACTGTGCAACCCCCACTGAGCATTAGAATTCGAAATGAAATGTAATTTAGACTTTGCTTAACCTTTCGGACTTTTTTTGTTTTAATTTTACCTTTTGTAAAAATAACAAAAACTGCTGATGGTACATAGAGATTTGTATTCCTGATATGTAAAATAATCCATTTAAATACTACATGCTAGTTTGTTCCTTCTTTAGAAATAACTTTTTCAGGAATTTAAGTTCATTGAAAGTAAATATAGGTATGTGTACCAGTACCACCAGCAGTTCTAGTCAATGCGGTTTATGAAAAAAAAATTTAAAGAAAACTCTAAAGTTATCAAGATGAGATCACATGGACACAGGAAGGGGAATATCATACTCTGGGGACTGTGGTGGGGAGGGGGGAGGGGGGAGGGATAGCATTGGGAGATATACCTAATGCTAGATGACGAGTTAGTGGGTGCAGCGCACCAGCATGGCACATGTATACATATGTAACTAACCTGCACAATGTGCACATGTACCCTAAAACTTAAAGTATAATTAAAAATAATAATAATAATAATAATCCTTTCCCCTTTTTGAATGGTACACATATCCAAAATTAAGAAATCATAATGTTGGGGCACATACACATCATCCCAGAAAGTTGTTTCAGCTAAAGACATACATCATCAGGAAAAAAAATAACTTAGTCAAATTATATCAATTCCTGGATTTCTGAATATCCCAAGGAAAGGAAGGAGGAGACAAAAAAAACTATTTTCCTGTATGTAAACAAGGGTGAAATAATTAAAGCCACATTATATCAATTCCTGGATTTCTGAATATCCCAAGGAAAGGAAGGAGGAGACAAAAAAAACTATTTTCCTGTATGTAAACAAGGGTGAAACAATTAAAGCCACAATGTCTTTTGTGTTTGTTACTGGATATCTAGAAACTGGACAAATAAAATATTTTGAAAAACAACATTAAGGGGATATTTGTATTTCCCCTATACAATAGTAATTTTAGTCAGTTCTAAGACACATTTGGTTTGAGCATAAATGCATCCACAATTTGAACAGCAGAAAAATATTGCTTTGATTACTTTTGTTTCTCTGGGGACACTGTAAATGTTTACTTAAAACAGTCAAATATAAAATGATATGTTCTCTCAGATATAAAATTATTTGTTCTTGAAAAATCTGTTGGGTACTTACTAGTGCATAAATTTCTGAGTAAGAAATAAAATCCTGTTCACAGCAAAAAAAAAAAAAAAAAAAAAAAAAAAGATGTAACCTTTTAATCAAAGAACTAAAAAATTATGTATTTATCATACCAGGGTTTCTTCTAACTTCATACTGGCTTGTTTGTGAAAGAAAAGTCTTTGAAAAGGCTACCTGTAGGTGATAAAGATTTTTAAAGTATTCTTTTCTTCCTTTTTATTAGAGAAAATCCAAAGGGAGTTTTAAAATTTGTTTCTTTATGTATTGTTTTAATCGTGGATCTTATTCAAACATTTTTTAAGCCTTTACATTTGTTGCTTATCTCTGAGGGGCAGCATTGCAAAGTGCTTAAGAACAAAGATTTTAAAACTTCATAGACTGGGTTAAATCTAGGCTCCAACGTTTATGTATCTCAGTTTTCCCCATTTATACAATGGAGAAAATAATATAGGCTGTTGTGAGGAGTAAATAAATTTATATAATAAAAAATTTATTTATTATAATAAAAAATAAATTTATATAAATAAATTTATATATGCAAAGTTTTTAAAACAGACTTAAACATGATAGGTCTAAGAATATAAGAATCAGCTATTCTGATTATTTTGTTCTAGATTCGAGGTCCTGAAATATGAAATTATTCGTTATCTTTCAGCTATGCATTTTGCTGACAGCACATTGATATAATGTGCCTAGCATTTGAATTTATTAGGGCTTATACTCAGTGCCTTAACATTATAGCAGTTTTATAGATAAATGAATGTGAGTTTTTATTTGTGTGAAACATTGATTTGAACACTACTATTACACAGGTACTATTTAGAATGAGACTTAACACAGACTGCCTTTATAGCAGGTGTGAAATCTTCAGCCCACAGGCCACATATGCACCTCAGCTTAATGTCATCTAGCCAGAAGGCAAGCACCCAGAGCTGGCACTGCCGTTCGTACCTTCTGCCGTGAAAATACAAGAGGGCATTTGCAGTCTTTATTATCCTATAAACACATAAACTGGGGCTGTTTCCCATTCACCTCACTTTCTGCCATAATTAGAATTCTCAGTCTTCCTCTGCCCTTTCAGTAAGTGTCTTTGTGTGCCTCTAAATGTTGCTATGCATAAGGACAGTGTGTGTGTTTGTGTGCATGCATGTGTGTGTGTGAGTGTGTTATCAGCCTCTCAGTGTGTCTTATGTGCAGGTGCATAGCTCCCTTTGAGCACATCTCTCATTATTCTTTGTCCTACTGTATTTGCTGGTCATTCTCTTTGTATGGCTCACAGCATATGTAAGTTCAGCATTCACTGCCTTTCTTTACTCTCATGTGATTGTCTCGATCTATCACTTAAAATTCTAGAATGCTAGAATTAAAATGGAATATTGTGTTATTTTACAGTTGGCAAAATTCCTTAATAAAGAACCAAAATGTATATTTTATTGCTTACTGAATGTATTGAATAGCATTCTCACTTAACAAATATTTAACTACTTACTATAGGCCAGGAACTAGAACAAGAGAGTTTGTTTTTCTTACTCTCATTTTTTAAAGGTGCAGGAAATACTATACATTTATCTTAACTAAAACATAACTAGTAATTTAAATATCTTTTAACTTGATTTATTACTTGGTTAACTCTTCATAGAAAGAGTAAAGGATTTCCTGCCTTGCTGTAACATATAAAGTAAGAAATTAGTTGTGAAAAGATATATATTAAGATTAGATGTATATTTCCAAATAGATTGGAGTGTACTGATGCAGGTAAATGCAAATCCACAATAACAGTGAATTTAACTTTGACATCAAAGTATTACTTCTTCAGAACACAGGAAGGATGAGGACAGTCCATGCTATTGGCACGGCTATTGACTTAAACATGCTGTGCAATCTGGATCACAGGTTTGTCTTCTAGCACACAGGCAGAGCACATTACAGTCTGGGTCATGTAGGAGATTTCTGTGTTTGAAAAGAAGAAAGTTTCTAAATTTTGGCTCAGAGAAATATCCAGCTACATATATGTGCCTTTATGCTTATGACATCTCCAAGGTGAGCATGCATACAGGTACCGACATTTTTAGGTGAGCTAACAAAGCAAACACCAGTTATTCAGGCAATGAGCCTAAAGAGACCTAAAGTACAGAGGGTAAGAAACAGTAAAAGCTAAAATATAGATGAAGAGGAACTTCAACATGGCTGCCGTGTGAGCTTCCTGCTCCCTTACTGGCATTTCTTTGATATGGGATTTTCAAAGCAGGTGCTGTTCTTATTGCAATCACATTGTCACACTCCATTATGAGGAAGCAATTAAGCCCATAATAAGTTAAAAGGTGATGTTTTGTATTATTTTTTAAATCTCACATAACTGTTGATTTGTTAGCTTTTGAAAACAAATAGGAATTTTTCAATTACACCCTGCAAAATACCTTTTCTCATTCTGAGTGTTTAAAGGCAAATATATCTTGGATCCAGTGCTTTTGTGTTTACAAATCTGGATATGATTTAGTAAGCTTTAAAGAGATAGTAAGCACACAGTAAGGAAATCAGATTTACATAATTTTCTGCTTGCTTACAGAACACAGCAGTTGAGATTATCTTTTATATTTGGGAAGACTTTTAATATGATAAGATGAAATACCAACTACAGTACGCTTGATCTTGCTAGTTTGACTTTTTAAAATAAATTACAGGCTGATTTGTCATCGTGACTTTTAACATAAATTGCTATTATAATCTAAAGGAGCAATTCTAAAGGAGACTGCCTTTTTACCTCATCTACATAAAAAGATTTAGGTTATTTCTACATTTATTCTTTTCTCTGTGCAATTTATTTGCTGTAACTTTACATGGCAGGAACAACAAAAATCTATGTTTTGCTCATTTCATCCATTCTTCTATTCATGCTGATAAGTAGCAAATAGCAGCTTAAATGGAGAAATGGCACAAGTAAAAGAAATACGTCCACTTTACTTTTTGTATATAAAAAAGTGTTCTTTAAGGGGAGGTGTGTGCCTTTTTCTCCCATTGGAAACGTAATTAAATTACAACCTTGGGGAAAGAAGATGAGCTAAGGCATTACTCATTATCTTCTGCACTGTGTATGTATGCATATATGTATGTAGGTACTCTTGCAGCTTCACTAACTGCTGTAAATAATGAGTGTCGTAGTCCAGACATCTTTTAGTTGTAGGAGTGTGATTGCTGGGAAAAGAAGAGGTTGTGCTAAACCAAAGGACCTGAAGGACCCTCTTATGTAATCATGAGCCTCAGGGGAATGTTTGGTGTTTTTTGTCCTGATTTTTGCTTTATGGATTGTGAGCATTAAGCTTGACTAAGCTTTCTGTCACTCTCTCTAAATTACGTTTGTCCAAATTTGCCATGGTTCCTATTTTCTGTATCATCTGTATTTATTATTTGACCACAAAAGAGTTAGAAAATGAACATGATTATATGCTTCCCAGGATTAGTTATTCATTGAGAAGTGTTCCGACTCAGATATTTCACATTAAAAAAAGTGTGTGGAGGGGTGCACACAGGTCTTCTGGTCAAGCTTTCTTACTGTACTCTATATGGAGATTACATATATGTATGTATTATCTCATTCAGGGCTCAGCATGAAATTGGAGTAATCCCGGATTTATAAGTGGATGATGACTATTTCCTTCCAACTCAGTGGAATAATAGCACTGACTCTTTGGAGTCTCTGGAGCATTTGTTTTTGTTGTTTTTATAGTTGGGGAAAGGTTTGTAGAAAACATGAATAACAGATATAGCATAGGATTATATAATGTCATCTATACAGTGTCATCTCTGTTGCTGCTTTCAGTTTAAACAAAAACTCAAATTAAAGATAGACAAGTTTAATGGGAGATTTATTTGGAATCATAAGAGAGATTCGGCCTTGCCTACTACCTCTTCCATGCTTTAAGCCTTCCTGCTCCAGGAAGAACTTCTCAGAATATTCCAGCCCACTGTGAAATACTCTTCTTGAAGCTAAGAGCACGTATTAGGTGTGCTGCTCAGTCATTTCATCTTGACATGTCTTTTTTTTTAAATTTCTAACTTTTGTCCCTTTAACCCTTCCTGCCTTTCCACAGTTTATGTGGCATGCCCCAGTATGAAACAGATTGTTAACTTGCATTTGCTTTCTATTGCTATGAAACAATTACCAGAAATCAAGTGGCTTAAAGAATATAAATTTACTTTCAGGTCCATAAGTCTGAAGTGCAATATGACTTAACTAGGTTTTCTGCATATGGTCTCACAAAGCTGAAACCAAGGTGTCAGCTCAGCTGGGTTCTTATCTGTAGGCTCTAGGGAATAATTACTTTTGAGCTCATTTGTGTTTTCAGGATCCAGTTCCTTGTGGTGGAAGGACTGAGGTCCTCATTTTCTTGTTGGCTGTCAGCAGAAGGCTGCTTTCTGCTTCTGAAAGTCACCTGCATTTCTTAACACATGGGGGCCCCTCAGTTTTGAAGCCAGCAACAGCAAGGCCAACTCCTCTCTGGGTTTTTAATCTCTGGGTTTTTGCCACCAGTGGAGAAAACTGCCTGCTTTTACAAGACTTCATGTAACTGGGGTAGGCCCACCCAGATCATCTCCAGATTTTAAGGTCAACTAACTTGGAATTTTAATTACATCTGCAAAATCTTTCACAAAGTACTTAGATTAGTGCTTGACTGAGTAACCAGGGGATGGGAATGTCTGGGGAGGAAAGACATCTTTAGAATTTTTCTACCACATTGACCATGGTGCATTATCTCCTGTGACATTGAGGTAATTCTGTGCACAGGTACATACTAAATCCATTTATTAAATGAATCCACAAATGTATGAACAAATGAATAATAAAGATAACTTTGTAAGTCAGATATATTATCATACAAATTACAAATAGATAAAACTGAGCCTGTAGGTGAAGATAATTTTATTTTACCCAAATACATTAGTTTTGGGTCATTACACTTAACCTTATGTCTATGATTGAATTGATTGAATTGATTAATCATGGAAAGATTTACTATTCAATGGTGAGAATTTGTTTATCAAATGACAACAAATTTTAAAGGTTTTTTTTTTCTTTAAAGTCCTAACTATTAGCATCTGACCGTTATGCCTTAGTCTCAAATTGCTTTTACAAACTGATGTGTACATTACAAAGCACAGGCACATACATTATCTCCTCCAACATTCACAATAGTCTAAGGATATTAATAACCCCTCCTATAGCGCCTATAGAAATTTGCAGCTCACAATGCTGGAGTATTTTGTTGAAGGTCTTAATTCTTTATACTCAAAATGTTCTGAATGCAACTAATTTTGAAAAAAAAAAGGGGGGGGTGGGTGAGGAGGAGTTGGTCATAATGATATAATCAAAGAATTAAATGAAGAGATTAACAAAAAAAAATTCTGGCCAATTCTTTATATGCCCTGCCCAAAAGTTTGATAATTATAATGTGATTGCTATCCCACCCTGTATTTAACAGTGGAATTACGTATCCTCAGGAATTGCAATAGTAAGTTATCTATGGCAAGTAGAAGAGACTAGTTTTTCCCACATTTTTTGAAATGCTGTAAAAGGACCTCTAATCTCTACCAGTGAAGTGATGAAAAGGTAATATCTTCAAATGAACAACATGCAACTACATTTGTCTCTAATTAGTATCTATGCAATAATGACAATCATTTTTCTTGATTTTGTAAGTTTTTTTCCATGTTTTAAAAATAGCTTTTTAAAAAATTTCATTTTATTTTCTTGAGATAAGAAATTGTTTCAAGAAATGCTCTGTTGCCCAGGCTGGAGTGCAAGGTGCAATTAGAGCTCACAGCAGTCTTGACCTCCTGGGCTCCAGCAATCCTCTCACCTCAGCCTCTTAATTAGCTACCATGATAGGCATATGCCAACACATATCACTTTTTAATTTTTTTTATTTTTTGTAGAGATGGGATTTTTCGCTTTGTTGCCCAGGCTGATCTCGAACTCCTGGCCTCTAGGGATCCTCCTGCGTCAGCCTCCCAAAGTGCTTGGGATTACAGGTGTGAGTCATCTGGCCCAGCCAAAAATTGCTTTTTGAATCTGTACTTTTTGTAGCTCAGTGATCAGGAAATAAACTGTATTTACAGACTCAGGATACCTGTTTCATAACTTAAAAAACAAACTCAAATGCAATTCAGCTGTGCAATACGTATTTTAAGAATTAAGAAGGGCATTTATAGGATAATTGGAATTAGCAGACTTGTATAATTTAGTAAACACACCTAGGAATAGAAAAAGACTCAAAATGTTCAATATAAAGAGATGTATTTGCAGGGCTCCAAGATCAGTATGTTTGTGTCTCTGATGCTGCTTTCAGTCACAGGATTCCCTTGACCTCTTCCTCCAGCCTTCTTCAAGTTTCAATATCCTTTCCAACACTCACTTTGCCTCTTCTCAACCACTCCCTTTCACTTACAAAATCCTTTCTATAATATTCCACGTTTTATTTCATTTTACTGTCAGAAAACATAAAACAAGGCCTTTCTTCAGTTCTTTTCCTGTAGCTGCTAAGCCTAGATTAAATCCGAGGTGATTTTCACGTCCTGTAAGTGACTTTGAGCTTGACCTAGGCCCCTGTCTTTAGCTTTCGACTATGAGATTTCAGAAGAATTGTTGCTTGTTCCTTAAAGAATATAAATGACATTACGACAGCCTTAAATAAGAAAAACACTCACACAAAAATGATTATGACAAATTGAGGAATATTAAAGTAGTCAATTTGTGCATTTCTTTGAACATTCTGAACCATACAAATTTGAATGCAGCTTTCAATATACAAATAAGCCAGTTCTGTAACAATAGACAGTGCCATTGTGTATCAGACATTATGCATAGTGCAGCCAGCTGCATCAAAGAGATGGGGGAATTGGGATTTGTTTTTAACGTTAAATTGAAATCCTGAAAATTTATTACTGTCACTCTGTAATAAACAAGAATGTGGCTTAATGAAAACCTTCATTTGTATTGGTGAGTTTTTTGTTCCTAATTCAGAAGTGGATAAAGCTGCTCTTTATAAGTGGGTAGCTGCCACAATGCTTAAACTGCAAAATATCATCTCGTTCACATGTGAAGAATATCAGAAGAATAGTTTAAATAGTATAGATAAGATATAGTTTAATATAGGAGGAAATTCCAGGAAGATTAGCAGGAACATTCACAGTGCTTATTATATCCTTCTTATATCCCTTTGTCTTAAAAAAAAAAGTGTAACAAGGAGATATTAATATTTAACATCTTTTCTCTCTTTGGTGAAGGCAGAAAATAATCATCTGTCTTTTCTAATTTAAAGATTAAAAAATTACACCCAAGTGCAATTATGTATTATGTAGCCCAAACCTTTTTATAATGATATGTTTCTAAGAATACATCAGAATGTATGGTTGCTTTTCTTATGCTTGCTTTCTTTAAGTCTTACATGTAAACAAACACAGAATTTTAGAATTTTTTTTTGGCAGTTAGAATGATGCCAAATGTTCCTATTAATTGTGAATATAAGTGAAGTTAGTGTGAAATGGAAAATGTATGTTAGAACACATGTATTTAAATGTGGCTTATTTTATTAGCAGTTACTCTTAGATACTAGTGTGCTAGGAAGTAGAGAAGTTACTGTGAAAACCAATTGACACACTTATTGTTTTAAACTATACCTTTGCTCTTCAGGAATATAAGGTTCTCTTAATCCTTTTTCCATTTTTCAAGTTTTCAAGCCCTGACCTTGAGCTTGAATAGTAAGCCAAAGCTGCTCCTTCACTGGAAAAAAAATTAAAACAAACACCAACAACTAAATTTTATGCAGAGATGTCTGAATGCTAATTTTCTGATTTCATGTGTACCTTTTAGCAACTGATGAATCAAGACACAGTCTAGACACATAGCTAAATGTTGTAGATGCCTACTCTTTTGATTCTAGGCCAAGTTCTTCTTACAAAAATAAACTAGCCATTCATAAGAGATTTCTAATATAATGATTATTCAAATATCACTAATATTTGATCAATACATATTTATTATGAGCTCCATATGCTTGAGGTACTAAAAAAGTTCAAATTGAACACATTATGAAAGATGTGAAGAAAGCATGTATTAACTATAGATCTTGGAAATTATTTCCAACATTTGATATTTCAAAAATTAATTATATTACTTTCAGCATGTATGTAGAACAAACTCATTTTGTATATTATTGGTTGAAATGTCTAATTAAAGATGTGTCTAGACTTTGGATAATTTACTAGACTATGGAATTATTTTGATCATATTATATTTAGAAACATTTTAAGATTCCTATTGGCTACTTTAATATTAATAAGCAATGAGCGTTATAAAAGCATGAAGCAAAATACTAAACAAATTCATGTGAGCAGTGCAATATTCTGGAAAGGGCATTAAACTTAAAATCTAGACACTTACATTAATTCTCTGTCTAGCTCTTTCCTCTCCAGACTTGAGTGTCTTCTGGCTATAAAACGACATAAGCCTAGAATGTCTTTCTCTAACTAGATTCTGATTTAGTTATGCTTTGACAAAGGTGAATAGATACCCTCAAAATTTCTTTTAACCCTGGAATTATAATAACATATGATTTTGTAAAAATCATTTCCTTTTTTCTTGTGTAGAATGTTTTTTTTCTACTTGACTACATAGTCCTAAAAGCTAAGAATTAGGTATTGTTCATCTTTGTGTATGTATGAGTGCAATGCCTAACACATAGCAGGCACTCCATAGCACTTGTTGAATAAATAATGTGATTACTGGTGTAAAAATCAGTTACTTCTAAATTATAATTTCCTGACTTATGTAAGTCTCAAAGATCAATTTTCCAATTATATGTTTAAATGTATATATTAAGGTTAAGTATAATTGAAAGTACTGCTAAAGTGGAGGCATCTCTCAATAAAATAAAGGTGTTATGAAATGACAAAAATTTCCTAATGTTTTGTGCCTGAAGGAACCATGGATGTAAACTTAATGCTAATAAACTGAAACATTTATTAATGCAGGGAATGCTATTTTTATTATAGTCAAAAACGATTTCAAACAGTAATATAAATGGCCAAATTTGCAATATCTATAAAAATGAGCCAGAGGTAAGGTGTTTTGATGTAATGGTTTTAAAAATGCACACCTCTCTCTGTTTTTTACCATCTTGACTAGTGTCTGAGTTCAGTACTGGCATCACTGTGCAGGTTTTCTTTTTTTTTTTTTTCTTTTCATCCTTTTCTGGACTCTTCTTTGGACTAGAATTCCCTAATATCTGATTTTTTTGTGCCTGCCCCCAAAGTCCTTCCACAGCAGTTCTATTTCTCCTTTTCCTGTTTTACAAGTTGGATAATCTTAGGCAGCAATAGAGCCTTGAGGAAAGAACATTTCAAGGTTGCAGAGGAGAGGAGTATTTTATAGTTGAAATCGTAATAAAAAACAAGAACCGTGAGTGCCTTTAAATATTTAAGAAATATAAGAGGAGACAAAACTTTCATTAAGCAGTGCTGCTGGTATAGCAGAAACCAAAATGATGATAGTGTAAAACAGTGGGTAATATTCCTGGGATAAAATCTATGAGGAAAAAAAACAGATTTAATTAAGATTTTAAGACCTGGGTTTTTTGTTGTTGTTGTTATTAAGAGTATGTGCCTGCTAATATTATAATTAATGCAAACCTCATAAAAGTGACACTAACTGAGAGAATTATCAAGACCCAAGAAGAATAGTGGCAAAGAGAGTAGATAACTGTTTACTTTCAACAGATACATTTATCCAAATTAATTTTCTGTGCACCTGCTATGTGCAAAGCACCATGGAGCATAGGGAGATAAGAAGTTGCAGTAGACACAGTATTTACAATGTATTATTTTCCTTTTCTTTGTACAAGCTTATTGTCTTTCTCTGGATACCCCTAAAATGAGCAAATTGCTTGTAGGTGATTATTTTGGGAAGGAATTTTGGAACACTGGTGGGTGACTGGAACAAATAAAATAGGGAAGAAGGGAAAGCCAGTCCAAGAATACACTATTGAACTGGTACTAGCTGTGCATAACTGGACTCCATCCTACTAGGGACCCTCTGAGGAGCCCTGTAGAATATACTTTAGAATTGTTTGCCCTGCACACAACCAGTTGTCATAGCAATAGCTAAAGTAGAAATGTAATGAGAAGATGTAAGGCAAAATACAAAAAGTGTGTGAAACAAGTGTATTTTGCAAATTTATCTCATATGGAAATAAAAAGGGTAATTATTTATTAAGCCCTTATTATATGCAGTCACTGTGTTAGACTCTGGGGAAGAAGAAACAAGAGGAAAAGAAAGATGAAAAAATATGATGCTGGCTCTTTAGAAATGCGAAATCTAGGTGAGGAAGCAAGTACCTAAGCAAGGCCTTGAGAGAATGTGAGTTACAATAAGGCCTTCAGGGAAGGAGGAAGTAAGGAAGGGATCATGTAAGTTATTACATTTCTTCTTAAGGAGAAATGTATGTCAGATAGAGGAGGCAGAATTGGGAGGAAGTAGAAGAAGGTAATTCCAAGTAAAAGAGGCACGGATTGTAAACCCAAGGAGCTAAAAGGCTATGGTTTGTTCAGAGCATTGTGATCTTAGAGGAGCTACATATTAAAACTACAAAAAATTAGACGGCCGTGGTGGTGGGCACCTGTAGTCCCAGCTACTTGAGAGGCTGAGGCAGGAGAATGGTGTGAACCCGAGAGGCAGAGGTTGCAGTGAGCCGAGATCGCCCCACTGCACTCCAGCCTGGGCGACAGAGTGAGACTCCGTCTCAAAAAATATACATATAATAAATAAATAATAATAATAAAAAGTAGGCACAGGGGGTTTACCATTTTTCTTTCTGTTTTTGAAAGTTGCATTCTCTACCACATTTTTTCCCCATTGAACTATAACTGATTAAGCTGTGAAACACTACTTGCTTCTTTTCTCCAGTTTGCTAGGAGAAAGGTCTATCTCAACACAAGAGTCAACATTACTATCCAGTAAAACATCACAGTGGTATGCCTCAAAAAAAAAAAAAAAAAAAACAAAGTGTACCCTGGAACACAGAATAGTACGTGGGGAATAGCAGGTGATCACTGAGCATGTATAGATACTTAAGCATTATTTGTTTAGTGGATGAGTTTTCTGATCTGCATTTTAAAAGCTCTGTTTTAGAAGGGACATATATTGTTGGTGTCATTGTTACTGTTTCAGATTTCTAGAACTCTGAGATACACAAGATCTCCTGCCAACAACTGAACATTTCTTTGTGGGCCAAGGTAGGGCTTACATTGGTACTTCTTGTGTAAACACTAACACATTTTTTAAAGCTACAATTTTAAGAAAATTTAATCAGCACTTCAATAAACACTTCACTTAGTTGTCTCATTTGCTTATCATAACACTAGAAGGGATAATTTTATCCCCTTTGTTCAACTGAGAAAACTGAGGTGCCAGGGTGCTAAGCTAATACCTCGTATGCTTGATTGTTAAGAAATATGGCCTCCATCCGTAACAAACACATTCAAATAGAACTCACAGACAAGAGCAATTATTTAACAGTTCTCTTGGTTGTGTGTTTATATGTTTGTAAAGGTATAACTCTATATTTATGGTATGATGTCTTGAGACACATCCAAGAAGACAAGATTTGTCTTTTCAGTAGATGGAACCAACGTTACTTTACAGTGGTAGTCAATATTTCCAAGTCCTGAATTCTTGATTGATAATATTATCTTTCCTGTCTCTTTTTTCTTCAGCTCTATAGTAAACCCTCATCCCAATGCAGAAATTTAAACAATGTATCTATACTTCCATTCTCTGCAATAAATAGTTTGATGGTGCCAAACACTTGATCAAATGCTATGAGTCATACAAAAGTAAAGTAAATATGATCCTACAGAGTTAAGAAACTTAGACTCTGTAGAAGAAGATGCACATGAGAGTGATAAAGTACAGGTAAAATATAGATGAAGTATAGGTAAAAGCTATAGGAGAAAAGAGGACTTGGCAGATTAATTCAACCAGAGTTAGGTAATAATTCAGGGAAGCTACATAGAGATGGAAGCACAGAGAATCAGAATACCTGAGTCCTTGTCTTATTTTTGCATCTAATTTAAGCACATCATTTGATCCCTGTCAGCCTCACCTCCTCATCTGTAAAACTAAAGGATGGCAACAGCTGATCCCCAGTACTCAGACTTTTTTCAGGTTCTAACTTTGTGAGCAGGTGGCATCTGAGATGGGCACTGATATACGAGTACTGTTTCAACACATACAGACATAGAAGCCCATCTCAGATGAAGGCAAACTGCAAATACAAAAGTGCAGCAAAGGCTTGGATGTGTCCTGAGAATGGAGAGTTTTCTGCCTAGGATGACACATGTGCAAAGTATGGCAGAGTATCAGGTATAAGACTGAAAAAGTAGCTTGCAGAAAGTTTACAGAAGGTCTTACATTCCATACAAAATCCTTTGGATTTTATTAAGCATTTAAAAATAGCCAAAATATAATGGTAATGATTAGAGAATCATTGAGAAGAACTCAAAATCAGTCTAGAGTGTAACAAGTGGAACAATTTAAGTAAATCAGAACTACAAGGCCAGATAATCACTGGCCTTCATTTCACTGGAAAAATCGAAGAACAAACAAGCAGACAAAATTTAAAGGTAAATGGAATATTCAAAAAAATGGAAATGATCAAAGCTTATGAAATTCTTGATCATTAATTAATGCCAAAAGAACGATGTTGCAGACTCCAGAAGATAAGCTAGTTTAGGTAACCTTCCTAACACAAAAGATACAAAGAATAAAATGTAGTAAACAAGAAAACCTGATCATGAAACTCCAAGTTTAGACACCCTACATAAAAGCTTAAATAATTTCACACCCACATACTCACATGTATAAGATCATAAAAACGCATTCAACTTGCAAAAATGTTTTCTGGTTTTGCAATTTCTCCCATGTTTTTACCACACTAACAGTGTCACAGTGAAGACACAGCTGATGGCAGTGACTATTAGTGACCTTAAGAACACAGCTGGATTTCTATTTTTATTTCTGTAAAACCTTCTTTTCTTCAACTAAATGATGCCCTAGAGGCCCAAGCTAAAGTCTGTATAGTAAGGGCAATGTGTATTGTATAATGTATTTCACACGACAAAGCCAGAGTTTAAAACACACATACACACACCCACACACATCCACATACACACTCCAAAATATGTCAAGACGCTTACATAGAAACCCATTTGCAAACCAGCCTGGTAGGAGTTGCCATACCAAGTTCAAAGAACCGTTCAGGGTCATACAAAATCACCTGTATTGACAACACACTACAAAGCAACTATATATTCATGTAAATTACTTCTGAGTTTCTAAAATAGAGTAAACAAAAAAATCCAAAACATTTGGAAGACATTGATGAACAATTCAAGCTTTGAGACTTTATTTCAGCAACTAGGAAGGATAATAAAAGACAGCGGTATTTGTTTATATTTGAATGATTGCTTCCTTATTCTCCTTACCTCAAATTAGAGGTAATAGTCTTGGAGAGTTTCATCTGGCTATATGAAGATAAAAGCATTTATCTACGAATAGGCAGATTTCTGAATGTGGGTAATAACCAAGGCAAACATATGTTTAAAATTCCTAATGTAATTGATGCTGAGTAGATAGGAGGGTATATTGTGAACTTTGGCAAAATGGTTATTCAGCAAGCAGAATGGGACTTAAGGATGCTGGTCGGCCAGAGAAATAGCTCTGTAGTCGCTAAGAATAAGTTGGCAGAAAAATGCCGCTAGTCAGAGCAAGAAAGGAATGGTGTGATTTCTCTACCCATTCACCTCATCGTTTATAACACAAAAATAGAGAGATTTTCTGTAAAAATGATTATTTTTATGTTTATCAAGTTTCAGTCTGTCAAAAATGATGGAACTACCGGAAGATAGACATTGGTTTTTTATCAAATGAAAAAAAAAATACCAAAATGTTAGAATAAGTATATAAATACAAATTTTTCTATGAACTTTGGCCTCTAATTCAAGAAAAGAACACCAGTGTACACTTGTTGGCCTGACTTCTTCTAAAGAAGACAAACGGGAAAGCTGACTGACAGGAATCTGAAGCCATTTATCCAATTTTTACATTCTTTCCCTAAATGCAAGAGGAGTTGACTGCAGTAGGGAATCATAAATTGTTAGTCGACCACACTGAGAGCTAATTGAAAAGAGGACCATGGTATGTTTACCTCTCTGCACTCCAGGAGACATGCACAATGAAGGTGTGTTTAGTAAACAAACAGACAGAAAATCTCTACATTGGTCCCTACCACATGACAAGTATGCTACTCGGGCATTCTTCAACCCTAAAGTCGAGGGGGAGAAAAAGACTCCAGAGGGTCTACAGTACAGGAGCATGCAATATTCACACAGACAAAGCTCTCTTCCTAGAAATCGCTGTGCCACAGATGTGAGGTGGTACATGAGATGATAGAGCATGTCTGTGCTGTATCTATAACTCAGCACATCTCATCTTAGGATCTGGACCATTTGATTTCACCAGAAATAATGGAAAGGAGTATAATTATGTCACCTGTGTAAGACCTGCTTGATTCTTCCAGATACCATAATCCAAAGTTATATACCAGTGGAAAAGCATATCCCATCTGCTTCTCTTTTTCTCTCCTAATCTCTACCCAGTGTTTAAGTAAAATTAAGTGATACAAAAAAGGGAAGTGTAATCTGAGCCTCCGGATATCCCCTGCAGCTGCTCATGGGGAAAGGGGTGGATATTGCTTCAGAGAGGATTTAATTATCTTTTGAGCAAACTCCTCCCACAGTATGTAATGAAACAGGATCACACTGTCAATTGGATCTAATCAATGGTGTATAATTTCTCAGTAAACGTATGTGTTCTCTATTTTGAGTACACATTAATCACCCTCTTGTGCTTGAAATGTTATTTGGGTGTAAATCATTTGCTTCCCATTAGGTATATGCTTCCTCAGGAAAATGTAAGTTGAGGCCAGTTTTGTCTTACAGAAGCAGAATTAATATAGCTTTAGTAACTCTAAGATTGCAACAGAAATCTTAAAAACATGACTCAAAGCTAGTTTAAAGCTTGAGTAATTTAAGGAAATTTCTAGGGAAGTAATTGGTATTGTACCAAAACTAAATATTTCACAGTTACATTTGCTGTTGCCTCAAAATACAAACTGGAGCAATACAAGGGAAAACTGCCAAAACAGAAAATAATATGCAGCAGATGTGGTAATTGGTAGTGATAATCATAATTAGAAAAGATACAAGATATATGTTAAAACCCAGAGTGGATCTTCCTGTTGACAACGGGAAGAAGTCTCAAAGGCTTACACTCCACTCAGCTTGGACACTTTTGCTTCATACCTGAGACAGATCCTCTAAAAACAAACTCGTCATTAGGTCAGCCAGGAAGCCATTCTCTAAATTTCACTCACCATGCTGTTCTCTTTGGCAAAAGAGAAGAAAAGGAAGAGGTCATATCCTCTGACTTTGAAGAAATTGCAAATCAGAGGAGTCTGGCCAATTATCTAGCTATAAATTGCATTAAATAAAAATCCTCCCAAAGTCAAGAAAATATAGAGAATTAATATTTTTGTAAGCAAAAATGAAAGACATCTTTGCAAGACCAGAGAAACATTGATTTAACCAAGTGTAGATTAAGTGAAGTAAAATATGCTTGTTCCATGCAAAGCATCTCAAGTTAAACAGAAATTTCTGTGGGAACAGGAACCATTTCTGTTTTGCTCATTGCCTCAGAGTGCCTGGCACATAGCACACACTGAATTTGCTAAAGGAATAAGTGAATGAGGAGTGTTTAGATCATCCTTGAGGGAGTGTTTATGCTTTGTTAAGTGCTGTACTGGGTGGTTTATAGATAACAACACATTCGATCTTTGTAATAACTTTCGAGATACTACCAATCCTCATTTGCAAATGAAGATACTGAACTCAGCAAAGTTAAGAAACTTGCCTAGGTTAGTCCAATTAGAAAGGGATGGAATTGGAACTTGAACCAATGTCATCCAGCTCTACAATACATATATTATATACAATGTCATATTTAAAGACTAGAATGTCTTAGCTTTACTAAGAACTAGAAAGAATGACAGCCTGTTCTGTTGTTTGTTTTAAATTCTGATCTGCAAACAGGATCAGTCTCCCTTACATACTCTATTTTATTTTCTCTTTTATTTCAATAAAATGGTAAATATAATACAATCTAATACATTGTTAAAGGGCTGCGTATTCTCTCTGTGTTTGTTTTAAATCTTCAACCTTTTGTTTCCTTTATCCTCTTCCTTTCTTTCTTGTTCTCAATTTAAACTTTTCTTCTCTTTTCTTCATTCTTCTCCTCAAAAAAAATTAAGCAGGTAGTAAGAAAGAAATAGAACAATTTCATTACACACTTTGCCTTAAGGGTGAGAAATCACAGGAACAACTATTAAAATAGGATAGTCTATCAAAATGGTCTTGAATTTGACACATGCATATTTAGGAATATTATTTCACATCCAATCCAGTAAACATCAATTGAACACATTTGATATAAGATTCAGATGCACATATAGGGAGGAATGTTCCATAACTTCAAGATGTTTATAGTTATATATCACATATATATAACTAATTATAAGTTAAGAAGAAAGAAAACATTTCTGAAGTTAGGTATAAGCAGATGACTAATAATTTTTCTTAGATTGGGGATGGCCTCATGGAAAAACTGGTATTTTTGATGTTTAAGGATGAGCAGGACTTTAATAAGTGCAAAGGGGAATAGGAAGAAGGCCATCTAGGCTTAAGGAGGTTGCATGTGCAAAGGACATGGGGTAATGAAACACTCTATGTGCTCAGAAAATGGCTTGTATGACTAGAGTGAAGAAGCGGTGTGAGTCTGGATAAGTTGACTAGAACCAGATGGCAGAGGTCCCTGAATGCCAGGCTGTAAAGTTTTGGCTTCACTCAATAGACAATGGGGAATACTTGAAGGTGAGCTAGGATAGGCTTTACTTTTTTTTTAGACAGAGTCTCACTCTTTCACCCAGGCTGGAGTGCAGTGGCGCGATCTCGGCTCACTGCAACCTCCACCTCCTGGGTTCAAGTGATTCTAGTGCCTCAGCTTCCTGAGTAGCTGGGACTACAAGCATGTGACACCATGCCCGGCTATTTTTTTGTATTTTTAGTAGAGGCGGGGTTTCGCCATGTTGGCCAAGCTATTCTCGAACTCCTGGCCTCAGGTGATCCACCTGCTTCGGCCTCCCAAAGTGCTGGGAGTACAGGCATGAGCCACTGCACCTGAGCAACATAGGCTTTACTCTTGCCTTTCCTAGTACAATCTATTGTCTACTGAGTAGCCAAGTGATCCTTTAAAAATAATCAAACTCTCCTATGGCTTCTCATGTCACTCAGAATGAAACGAAAGCCCTTGCCATAGCCCAGATACATCTCTGATCACATGACCTATCCTGCCTAATTTTACTTAAGGTAAATAGCAGCATGATATTGAAAGGCAACTAAAAACTTGACAGAGATCCTTCAACAGGTCTGGCCATCCCAGAGGCTCAACTAGATGTCTTCTAAGTAATTCAGGCTTCTAGCTTGGACCTATGGGTTCATCTATGCTGACTGTCTTTTGTGGCAAGAGTATGATGTTATAAAGTTCAGTACATGCTGTCTTCCTATATTATCCACTTAATGATCTGTCTTCTTTCTCAAAATACTTAAGGGAGGTAGTCTGACCTGTACAGGTCAAAGTATAATGAGCCTGATACTAAAATGGGAAGAAAGATTCAGCAGAATACAAAAGGAAAAGATGATACTCTCTGAAAAAAGATGTCAAGGTATTTTGTCTCCTTATAGGTTTGTAGTAACTGGGGGAAATGGATGTGAAGCACTGACGTTTACTGAACACCTATTAAGTACCAAACTCTATGTTCAGTATCAAAGATAAAAGATATTTATAATATATCTTGGCTTCTAGACATTCTTGACCTAATCAGGTTAAGATGTATAAGTATATTACCAGTTACTAAGTAATACAGGGGAAAGGCGGTAATGCTTAATTTGTCATATGGGATTTTCTGAAGGTTTTTTCCCAAGTAATATTTCAGCCCAGTCTTGAAGCTAATTTCTAATAGCTAACAGCTATTTTCTTAAGATCAAGTAGTTGATTGGAATTTGACCTGCTAAGAAGATCCATTGACCCAAATAATACTGAGACCCTTAACTTGAGTATCATTAGCCCTGTTCTTCAAATAATTCAGTTCAACAGTCATATACACACACACAAACCACACATAATAAATGCCAGTCAGTGGGAATAAGGTTGCATAACAATGGCATCCCCCAACAATGGAATGTTATAACACCATTTTAAAAATGAGATATGTGTGTACTAAAGTAGGTATATCATTGTATTTTGTAAAAAATAATTGTATTTGTAACTGTTGCCTAGATTACTTATCTGCCATGACCCCATAGGGAATCCTCCCAAGTTTGTATATTATCTTTAAAGTTCCATATACCCTAATGTTCTGTATTTACCTATTTATTTATATCCCCAACTAGAATAAGCTCTTCCTGAAAGAGAGGATGGGGTTTTATTCATCTTTGCCTATGTGAGGCTTAATTCAACCCCACGAACATAATAGATATTCAGTAGATATTTAAAGAGTACGACTGGTGACATGTAACTTGACATTAGGTATCTGATCTCACATTATGGTGACTAACTTTGCTCTTTGTGTTTTGGTGTACTGATTATTCACGATTACTCCACAGTCTACTGCCTGTAACAATTGCAAGCTAACGATTCATCCCCCAGTTTCTAGTTTATTTCAGGACTAATATAAATATTATATTCACAAGCAACAAAAAAGTATATAAATTTGTGGCATCAGTGAAAAGATGTATGCTATTTTAATTGTAAGGTAATAAATTTAAAATACGCTATTGGTAATATCTTTGTTAAGTTTAAGACAATAGGAGGCTGAGTGGAAGAAGATACAGCTACACTGGGGAAGGCAGAATTAAGTAATAAAAGGATCATACATATCTTATTAAGTGCTGCATTCCCAGCACTTAGGAGAGTGCTTGGTACCTAGTTCAATTAAAACTTGCTGAATGAATGAATGTACTATATTACTATAGCACATTTTCTAGCCTATAATCACGTGGCTTGCTTCAGAAAAGATTGCATTTTGTAGGACAGAAATACTCATTTTGATTATGACCCATTCATTTGATTGAATCATTTACTTAGACATTTCTTGAGCATCTACTATATACCACACTTTGCCAGATTTTATGTCTGGAAACACAAAGATGAATAAGAAATGACCTAGAAGAGTTTAAATCTGTTGGAAGAAATGAATATGTAAACAAATATTTGCAATGCAATGTGATAGTTACATAACATATAATATATATTTCATGGTCTCATGACACAAAAGAGGTAGTCAGCTCAGTTTGTTGGAGAATGAGAGGGGATCCAGGAAAGATTGCCCAAAAATGCATTTTCAAGGATGGATAAGGAGTTTTGAGGGGACTTGAAAATCTACCCATTTAATGTTACTACTTAATTTCTCATAACAAAAATAATTTACCTTTGCTTTTTATGCTTAGCTTTTAAGTTTTATTTCTTATTTATGAAACCATTTATATGCTTTACATATTATTGGTCCTCTACCATTATACAAGTTTTATTACACTTGACATTCTTGAAAAACAACTCTAGCATAACTACTATTGAGAAGGTCATATATTAAATAAAGATTCATTTGTATTTTTAAAATATTTGTCTAGGTCTAGAAAAAGGGACAATGAGGAGTTCCATAGCTGTAAATTAGACTTCGTATATATCAAAAATTGAAAAGCTCTCTGTTCAACAATAGGCTTACTTTCTTTGTCTTTTTATTTTTTAAAAAACTCATTTGTAATTATACACATGCATTAAATAGTTAATTTTGCTCTTTGTTTATTAAAAAATAGTAGTCTCAGCGTTCAAATCCCACTCACCTGGAATCAATAATTGCATTGTCAAGGAAACTTCCCACTGCAGGGACCAATGTATCTTTCATCCCCTTTAATTTCTTGGAAGTGTAAACAGCACAATTTATTCTTCTTGTTACGTAGCAATATAGTCATTTGTGAACATTTCATTAAAACTATCTGCTGGTAATTCAGACTCAGTGTGACTAAACCTGCTCCTGGATTTGAGTTATAAATTTAGAAATGAAGTAGTCGATTTCTTTACTACATTATTCAATTTCTACTAGGAAATAGTGCTTGAAATCCAGGTTTCATTAAGAAAAGGTGGTTAAAATATATTGGCAGGTTTTTTGTTATTACAATTATTATTATTATTATGGTAAATGAAGATCAGTCTCAAGTCCAAGCACGGCTGTAACATTTAATTTCTGGAACACAATATAATTCACTACAACTAGGCAACTGTCCTTTCATAAACAAAGTGAAACCCATTCCGAACACTCCAATAATATCCCAAACTTGGTGAATTTTCAGGTATTCAGTGAAAATTCAACATGACCGTTAGCCAAGTACCATGTGAACTTCCCCATATATAAGACTGTAATATTTCTGATGTATAAATGTAGTCATACATTCAACTCTCCAAATTCTTCAAAATGTCTTTCAACATAAAAACCTAGTCCCTTTTTCATTACAGTAGAGGTCATTCTACCTGTCTAGAGGTCTAGTTTCAATTCCCTCCACTTCAGGCCTCAAACTTCATGGTCCAGCAAGACTAAATCTACCTTTATATTCTATACGACACACCTTGCTCTGTCCTTTTATTATGCCTTCGAATATGTTATTTCTTCTACCCACATGATAGTCTCCTTTAGTAAAACTGTATTTGAAATCTCCCTTGCCCAGGCAGATTTAAAAGCACAATTTGTCTGTGTTACTGGGTATGCACATGCAACTCTAATATTCTGTATTATAATTGTTTGAAGATCTTTTCTCACCAAAAAAGGCCTTGGAAGGGACAATATTCTTGTTTTCCTAGCATTTAGTATAGTATTTAGCTAATAAAACACAGCTATATATACGCATGAATGACTATTTGTCCACTAATACAAATATTTACAGTACATATAAGAGGAATAATAATGTTAGTAGCTTTTGAGTACTTAGCATGTGTTTAGTTGATGTAATAGGCTGTATGTGCTTCATCTCCAATTCTCACCACAGCCCTGTGAGGTGGATTCTATTATTTCTATTATTTTAATTTTGACCTTGAGAAAACTGAAGCTCTGAGAAGTTAGCCACATAGCCCACACATTGTCATATAGCAGAATCAGATATGAACTTCAGTCTGTCTGACTCCAATGTCAGTGCTTTCCCCGATGCACCTGGCTACCTTTTGATTATTGTCAAGATCCTGGAAGACACAAATTAGATTTTGATTTAATCTTTTCCATTTCTTTCCAGCTCCAAGTACAGCCCAGTATGGAATTACCGGGAGCGCTGATGTTCTTTTCTCCTGCTGGTACCTTGTGTTGACACTGTCCTCTTTCACCAGCATATTCTACCTGAAGAATGCCATTCTACAATAAATTCAAAGACCCATAAAAGGCTTTTAAGGATTCTCTGAAAGTGCTGATGGCTGGATCCAATCTGGTACAGTTTGTTAAAAGCAGCGTGGGATATAATCAGCAGTGCTTACATGGGGATGATCGCCTTCTGTAGAATTGCTCATTATGTAAATACTTTAATTCTACTCTTTTTTGATTAGCTACATTACCTTGTGAAGCAGTACACATTGTCCTTTTTTTAAGACGTGAAAGCTCTGAAATTACTTTTAGAGGATATTAATTGTGATTTCATGTTTGTAATCTACAACTTTTCAAAAGCATTCAGTCATGGTCTGCTAGGTTGCAGGCTGTAGTTTACAAAAACGAATATTGCAGTGAATATGTGATTCTTTAAGGCTGCAATACAAGCATTCAGTTCCCTGTTTCAATAAGAGTCAATCCACATTTACAAAGATGCATTTTTTTCTTTTTGATAAAAAAGCAAATAATATTGCCTTCAGATTATTTCTTCAAAATATAACACATATCTAGATTTTTCTGCTCGCATGATATTCAGGTTTCAGGAATGAGCCTTGTAATATAACTAACTGGCTGTGCAGCTCTGCTTCTCTTTCCTGTAAGTTCAGCATGGGTGTGCCTTCATAAAATAATATTTTTCTCTTTGTCTCCAACTAATATAAAATGTTTTGCTAAATCTTACAATTTGAAAGTAAAAATAAACCAGAGTGATAAAGTTAAACCATACACTATCTCTAAGTAACGAAGGAGCTATTGGACTGTGAAAATCTCTTCCTGCACTGACAGTGGGGTTTGAGAATTTTGCCCCACACTAACTCAGTTCTTGTGATGAGAGACAATTTAATAACAGTATAGTAAATATACCATATGATTTCTTTAGTTGTAGCTAAATGTTAGATCCACGGTGGGAAATCATTCCCTTTAAAATGACAGCACAGTCCACTCAAAGGATTGCCTAGCAATACAGCATCTTTTCCTTTCACTAGTCCAAGCCAAAAATTTTAAGATGATTTGTCAGAAAGGGCACAAAGTCCTATCACCTAATATTACAAGAGTTGGTAAGCGCTCATCATTAATTTTATTTTGTGGCAGCTAAGTTAGTATGACAGAGGCAGTGCTCCTGTGGACAGGAGCATTTTGCATATTTTCCATCTGAAAGTATCACTCAGTTGATAGTCTGGAATGCTGTTATATATTTTAAAACTTCCAAAATATATTATAACAAACATTCTATATCGGTATGTAGCAGACCAATCTCTAAAATAGCTAATTCCTCAATAAAATCTTTCTATATAGCCATTTCAGCTCAAACAAGTAAAACCAAAAAAGACCATCCTTTATTTTTTCCTACATGATATATGTAAGATGTGATCAAATAAAGACAAAACACCAGTGATGAGAATATCTTAAGATAACTAATTATCAAATTATTGTGAATGTTAAATTATTTCTACTATAAAGAAGCAAAACTACATTTTTGAAGGAAAATGCTGTTACTCTAAACATTAATTTACAGGAATAGTTTGATGGTTTCACTCTTTACTAAAGAAAGACCATCATCTTGAAAGCCATTTTACAGGTTTGATGAAGTTACCAATTTCAGTACACCTAAATTTCTACAAATAGTCCCCTTTTACAAGTTGTAACAACAAAGACCCTATAATAAAATTAGATACAAGAAATTTTGCAGTGGTTATACATATTTGAGATATCTAGTATGTTGCCCTAGCAGGGATGGCTTAAAAACTGTGATTTTTTTTTCTTCAAGTAAAACTTAGTCCCAAAGTACACCATAAATCAATTTTAATTAGAAAAATGAATCTTAAATGAGGGGACATAAGTATACTCCTTCCACAAAATGGCAATAATAAGGCATAAAGCTAGTAAATCTACTAACTGTAATAAATGTATGACATTATTTTGATTGATACATTAAAAAAGAGTTTTTAGAACAAATATGGCATTTAACTTTATTATTTATTTGCTTTTAAAAAATATTCTTTGTGGAATTGGTGAATAAACTATAAAATATTATTTTGTATTGCAGCTTTAAAGTGGCACACTCCATAATAATCTACTTACTAGAAATAGTGGTGCTACCACAAAAAAATGTTAACCATCAGTACCATTGTTTGGGAGAAAGAAACAGATCAAGAATGCATATTATTCAGTGACCGCTTTCCTAGAGTTAAAATACCTCCTCTTTGTAAGGTTTGTAGGTAAATTGAGGTATAAACTATGGATGAACCAAATAATTAGTTCAAAGTGTTGTCATGATTCCGAATTTGTGGAGTCTGGTGTTTTTACCATAGAATGTGACAGAAGTACAGTCATAGCTCAGTAGCTATATGTATTTGCCTTTATGTTAGAAGAGACTTTCTTGAGTGACATTTTTAAATAGAGGAGGTATTCACTATGTTTTTCTGTATCACAGCAGCATTCCTAGTCCTTAGGCCCTCGGACAGAGTGAAATCATGAGTATTTATGAGTTCAATATTGTCAAATAAGGCTACAGTATTTGCTTTTTTGTGTGAATGTATTGCATATAATGTTCAAGTAGATGATTTTACATTTATGGACATATAAAATGTCTGATTACCCCATTTATCAGTCCTGACTGTACAAGATTGTTGCAATTTCAGAATAGCAGTTTTATAAATTGATTTATCTTTTAATCTATAACAATTTTTGTTAGCTGTTCATTTCAGGATTATATTTTCTACAAGTTCCACTTGTGGGACTCCTTTTGTTGCCCCTATTTTTTTTAAAGAAGGAAGAAAGAAAAATAAGTAGCAGTTTAAAAATGAGAACGGAGAGAAAACAAAAAGAATGAAAAGGAAAGGCAGTAAAGAGGGAAAAAAAAGGAAGGATGGAAGGAATGAAGGAAGGAAGGGAGGAAGGGGAGAAGGTAGGAAGAAAGAAAGGATGAGAGGGAAGGAAGAATCAGAGTATTAGGGTAGTTAACTTACCTATTTGCATTCTTAGTTTAACTGCAAGTGGTGTAACTATGTTTTACAATGATCGCATTTGAAACATAAGTCCTATTATACCATTAACTTCCTATTATGCAGCAATTATATAATAAAAAGTACTGCCCAAGTTATAGTAATGTGGGTGTTTTTGAGACACTAAAAGATTTGAGAGGGAGAATTTCAAACTAAAAGCCACTTTTGGGGGGTTTATAACTTAACTGAAAAATTAATGCTTCATCATAACATTTAAGCTATATCTAGAAAGTAGACTGGAGAACTGAGAAAATTACCCAGGTAATTCAGGGCAAAAATATATACATATATATATAAATACCCCTACATTTGAAGTCAGAAAACTCTGAAAAACTGAATTATCAAAGTCAATCATCTATAATGATCAAATTTACTGAATAATTGTTAATTTATCCATTGTGCTTAGCTTTGTGACACAGCCAAAAGTTACCTATTTAATCTTTTCAATAAAAATTGTTTTTTGAAATCCAGAAATGATTTAAAAAGAGGTCAGGTTTTTAACTATTTATTGAAGTATGTGGATGTACAGTATTTCAATAGATATGAATATGAATAAATGGTATGCCTTAAGATTCTTTGAATATGTATTTACTTTAAAGACTGGAAAAAGCTCTTCCTGTCTTTTAGTAAAACATCCATATTTCATAACCTGATGTAAAATATGTTGTACTGTTTCCAATAGGTGAATATAAACTCAGTTTATCAATTAAAATATGTATTTGACTCATTTTAAAACTCTATTAGCTTAAAAGAAAGAAGGAAGAAATAATAATTTGAAGATATTTCTGCTATTCTCTTTATTTCCTGTATTACACTCATCTTTCTGCTTACTCTAAAGCAGTACAGGGTAAAAATTTTAGATGCTACAGTTTCAAATGACTCCACACTATATTCTTTCTTGCTGTTGCTGATTCCTAAAAGGTTTGATGAGCTGAACTACATCTAAACTAAAAACCTTATTTAGAACCTTTACCTGGTAAAATACAGCAGAGTTAGCAACAGAGACTAAATATCCTGTTGATAAAATCCTGATGACCTTACAGGCTAAACAACTGAAAACTCAAATGCTTGTAAGAGCCAGGCAGAGTGTAATTTCTTAACAGCTGGGTATAAAACAACGGGCACCTGAAGGTATTCAGATACAATTTCCTTAAAAATACCTTGGTTTCCAAGCAAAACACGTTATTTGGCTGAGAACCTTTAGTTTGTAAATACCAAACCATAATATACAAATGAGATCTCAAGCCAAATGAATTTTTTAAGCCCTCTTTCCCATATCTGTTCATCTATGATAGTCAACTGAATAAATGAGAACAATGTGTTAGATAAAACAACAAAGCATAAAAAAGATTCATGCTTGGTTTTATAAGCTATTTTGAAATATAGGTATCATTGCTATTCTGAGAAACCCATATACACCAAAGCCCTCCCTCCACAAAAAAACTGGAAATGTTCTAATAAATGTCTGATTTCCCCCACAGCTTCATTATTTCTTCCCTTTTCAACATCTATCTTATCTATCTATCTTGAATAAATTACATCACAGAAACAGAAACATCAAGTATCAGACACAGAAAACCAGCACATGAAACAGAGCTAGTTTCCCTCTCAAAAGAATAGGGCAAAACATAGATGCTTCAAAATCATATCTAGGTATACAGAAAATAATTATTCACTTTAACCTGACAGTCAGAAATGTAAGTAAGAATTTGTAGAGATAATTTTCCAAGGTAATTCATTCAAGTTAGTGGAATTTGATCCAAACACCCATCAATGTACTCCCTCTGAACTTTCCAAGAAGCATACACCTTCACATTTACATTCACTGTTTTTCTAGTAATTCCAAACTTACTAAAAAGTATTTCAGAGTTGATATCGCTGGTGGAAAGAGAGCAATTTAGCAAACAAATAAATGCTTTCCAGTATTCCTAGAAAGAAGGAAAAGAGGAATACGTTTCATTCTTCTCCCTAGAAGCTCTACCCACAGTCATCCTAAAGCTAGACCAATCTCTCCCAGGGCTTTCCTTCAGTCTAAGAAACATGCTTCACTTCAGAGACAATTGTGGCAACTATAGTTTTCCCCAAAGGGTCACAACTACCTCTCCCTTGCATTTTACAATGGAGCACTTTTGCAAGTATTGCTATTGTGGCTTTCTCAACACTTTCAAATACTTAAAGGAGAAAATATTATTGTCATGTATTGATGGTGAAAACGAGATTCAGAAATTTTGAGTCACTTGCTGAAGATTATACTTCAACTAAGTGGCAGATCTGAGCCAAATATGCAATGAAAAATGTTCCCAATTTGTTTCCAGTCCCAGACTACCTAGGAAAAAGAAAAGCATATAATCACATTGCTAGCTTCATAGACAACTATTTGCATATTTTTATTTATATATTTATATAAATATAAGCACATTTTAAATATAAATATAGATACTTATGACATCCTTGTATTTTCCAATACCTGCAGAGGGTATGAGATTTAAAGGCTAATCAGATTGTGCATGTCATCTAAAACTTTGGAAATGTGAAACTCACAGTGCAGTTGCCTTTGGACACACAGCCTTGGGTTGTATGAGACTGGTCACACCAAGTGGAGAATCTTGTCATAATCGCATGTATCTTCTTTTTGTATAGCATTTTGCAAAAAATGTGTCAAGTTTGGGATAATCCACTAAGACTATTCCTCAGACATCTGCAATCAACAGAATTTTGGGGGAAATGGAGATCAGAATACATACATACTTTTAAAAAAATTCACAATAGAATACTGATTTTAATCTGAGTGATGTTGTTTGAGGCCATTTATATTGAAATACTAACATGAACATCTGTTTGTGCTGGGACAGTAGAACAAGAGAAAGATTCTAATTCTAGAAATTAAATGATATGCAACCTAAGAAATACATTTGTACTTTGTTTTCAAAATATGAATATAATACAAATCCTATGGATATCACCACTTAGTTTGAAAAACATAAAAAAGTGTGATTTTCATACACTTATGAAATGAATAAATTAATTCATTAATGAAGGACCTGATAAGATATTACAACCAGATAAAAGGATAATTTAAAGAACATACACATTTATAGATCAAAAACCTTGAAATTAATGTACTAATAGAGGCAAAACTGGCTTCCAGAGTGAGGAGGAGAATTCAATTGAACCTTTACCCCTCAGAATTTATTTCCATATCTGTAGACGAGAAATATTTTGCCTTAGTATTATTTATTTACAACTTGAAAAAGAGTTCAAATATAATGAAAAATACAGAGGCTCCAAAAGAATCAGAATCAGGTAACCTGTAAAAGTGTGTTCCAAGTAATTAGTGGTTTTTCATTTCAGCAAAAATTCTTCTCTGCAATGAAGAGACATAATTTTTTTTTTTCTTTTTTAGACAGAGTTTTGCTCGGTTGCCCTGGATGGAGTGCAGTGGTGTGATCTTGGCTCACTGCAACCTCCGCCTCCTGGGTTCAAGCGATTCTCCTGCATCAGCCTCCCCAGTAGCTGGGATTACGGGCACGTGCCACCACACCTGGCTAAGTTTTGTATTTTTAGTAGAGGTGGGGTTTCACCATGTTGGCCAGGCTGGTCTAGAACTCCTGACCTCAAGTGATCCATCTCCCTCGGCCTCCTAAAGTGCTGGGATTACAGGCGTGAGCCACCGCTCCCAGACGAGATGTAAAATTTTTAAAGCCATTGAATTAAATTCATTGCTAACATTTTGAGCTTTGATAATATAATTCCTACTTTAATGACTCAAAAAAAAAAAAAAACCCAAGTAACCTATCTATCTAATAATCTATGTTTTAATTACTCCTTTTCTTCCTTATCTCACAAACCATAATCCAATAGTCTGGGACATGTGAAAGAGAAAGTAAACAGTCACAAGAACTGCCTTGCTTCCAGAATCCACTTTGTTGAAAAAATAATATATTTTGGGCACTTGTTAAAAAGAATTAACAGAAAAAGTCTCTTTTATTTTTTGCCGCAGGGGCATTTAATTCATGGTATAACAGGAATTTTATATCAAAAACAGTAAGAATAATGAAGTAACAGTTGAGATAGCAATATTTCATCAACCAAATACTATGATAATGATAAAAACATTGCAAGAAGCTATAGCCAGAACTGAGTGTTCTGCTCCTACTTAGTGTTAATGAGCCCAGTCCTAGCACACAGCTTGATTTGGTAGAAACTACAAGAGGTAGCACGCTTCATCACACCTTCAAAACTTTAAAATGTTAAAGAGGGTGGTTTCCCTCCTTCATTTCAAATGGATTGCTAAAAGCACTGGGCTATTCCTTGGTGGAAATTTGAATTTGCCAGTTTCTTCATTAATTTTGACTTTTTACATTCAAAAAAGAGTTAACTTTACATTAAGTCACAGCAGACTTAGACCTCCTGCAGTTCTGAATTGTGCTTAAACAAGTATTCAAGCACATGGGATTTCTCAAGAAAATTTGGGGACCATATCTTAGAAAAAAAAACTTACAAAATATTCATTGAAGACTATAATATGCTAAAGCTAAGGAACAAAATTCTCTTGATTGTTCTAAAAATACCTAGTAAGAGCCACAGAACTCTTCCATAGTTTTCTAAGTAGTTTCATAAGTGTGGATTGTGGTTGCCCTGAAACTTGACATATCCCTACCAAGTACTTGACAAGTGACCTGGCAAAAATGTGTTCAATAGCTCATTTTTGACATACTCCTTAAGAAATCATTGCCAGAGATTTGAAACTGCTTCAAGCTGATGTCTTTTTCAAAACAAAACACATACTCACACACAAATACAAAATCGCATTGCTATCAGTGATCTGGAAAATAAGCTTGCAAGCTGGCCATGTGGTGTTCTGAATAATTTTTTTAAAGTAGAAGAAGAAATGACAACAGTGCAACCAACAGTTTCTGTTTAAGTTTTATTTGCTAAGACGTTAGCATAAGGAACATCTTGTGATTTAATTAATCAGAAGATGGCACCTGCTTTAAATACTGACATGGAGAAAAGCAGATTTTTTTAAAAAATTGGAATAAATTAATTTCTTGTAATACATTTTTCTTGTTGATAAACAACTAAATTATGCTTTGAAATGTCTTACTGTCTAATAACTTTAAATGTTGACAAGGAGAAAGACTGGGTTTTTTTTTTTTACATTTGAATAAGCAATTTTTTTCTGGAAACATATATATTTCTAATTTATAGATAAACTAGTATGTGTGTTCAGAATTCCTGTTCTCTCATTATTCAGGTTTCAAAATGTATTAACAAAGCTTTTATGGTTTTATAATAGACAATTAGATATCTTTCATCAGGTAACATAAGAACTTGTATAGTGGTATATTAGTCAGTTTTCACACTGCTGATAAAGATATAACCGAGACAGGGCAATATGCAAAAGAAAGAGGTTTTTTTGGACCTACAGTTCCATGTGGCTGGGGAAGCCTCACAATCACAGTGGAAGGTGAAAGGCACGTCTCATATGGCAGCAGACAAGAGAAAAGAGCTTGTGCAGATAAACTCCCCCTTATAAAACCATCAGATCTCATGAGACCCATTCACTATCACAAGAACAGCATGGGAAAGACCTGCTCCCATGATTCAATTACCTCCCACCAAGTCCCTCCCACAATCTGTGGGAATTCCAAATGAGACTTGGGTGGGGACACAGCCAAACCATATCATTTCCACCCCTGGTCCCTCCCAAATCTCATGTCCTCACATTTCAAAAACCAATCATGCTTTCCCAACAGTCCCTCAAAGTCTTAACTCATTTCAGCACTATTTAAAAAGTCCACAGTCTAAAGTCTCATCTGAGACAAGGCAAGTCTCTTCTGCCTATGAGCAGCCAGTAAAATCAAAAGCAAGTTAGTTACTTCCTAGATGCAATGGAAGTACAGGCATTGGGTAAACATAGCCATTCCAAGTGGAAGAAATTGGCCAGAACAAAGGGGCTACAGGGGCGGTCAAGTCTTAAAGCTCCAAAATGATCTCCTTTGACTCCATTTCTCACATCCAGGTCATGCTGATGCAAGAGGTGGGCTCCCATGGCCTTAGGCAGCTCCGCCTCTGCAGCTTTGCAGGGTATAGCCCTCCTCCTGGCTGCTTTCACCAGCTGGCATTGAGTGTCTGTGCCTTTTCCAGGTGCATGGTGCTAGCTGTTGGTGGATCTATGATTCTGGGATCTGGAGGACAGTGGCCCACTTCTCACAGCTCCACTAGGTGGTGTCCCAGTAGGGACTCTGTGTGGGGGCTCCACTCCACATTTTCCTTCTGCACTGCCCCAGCAGAGGTTCTCCATGAGGAGAACTTCATTCTGGGCATCCAGGAATTTCTATACATCCTCTGAAATTTAGGTGGTGGTTTCCAAGCCTCAATTTTTGACTTCCATGCACCCACAAGCTCGACACCATGTGGAAGCTGCCAAGGCTTGGGGCTTCCACTGTCTGAAGCAACAGCCCAAGCTGGACCTTGGCTTCTTTTAAATCATCCTTGGAGCAACTGGGAAGCAGAGCACCAAGTTCCTAGACTGCACATAGCAGAGGGACCCTGGGCCAGGCCCACAAAACCATTTTTTTCCTCCAAAACCTAGGGGCCTGTGATGGCAGGGGCTGCTGCAAAGGTCTCTGACGTGCCCTGGAGACATATTCCCCACTGTCTTGGTGACATTCAGCTCCTCATTACTTATGCAATTTTCTGCAGCCAGCTTGAATTTCTCCTCAGAAAATGGGATTTTCTTTTCTATCACATTTTCAGTCTGTAAATTTTTCAAACTTTTATACTGTTTCCCTTTTAAAACTGAATGCCAGCCAGGTGCACTGGCTCATGCTTGTAATCTCAGCACTTTGGGAGTCTGAGACAGGCAGATCACCTGAGGTCAGGAATTTGAGACCAACCTGGCCAACATGATAAAACCCCATCTCTACTAAAAATATAAAAATTAGTGAGGCATGGTGGCACATGCCTGTAATCTCAACTGCTTCGGAGGCTGAGGCAGAAGAATTGCTTGAACCCAGGAGGCAGAGGTTGCAGTGACCTGAGATCATGCCACTGCACTCCTGCCTGGGTGACAAAGTGAGACTCTGTCTCAAAAACAAAACAAAACAAAACAGAACACTGAATGCCTTTAACAACACCCAAGTCACCTGTTGAATGCTTTGTTGCTTAGAAATTTCTTCCTCCAAATATCCTAAATCACCTCTCTCAACTTCAAAGTTCTACACATCTCTAGGGCAAGGGCAAAATGCTACCCATCTTTTTGCTAAAACATAACAAGAGTCACCTTTGCTCCAGTTCCCAATAAGTTATTCATTTCCATCTGAGACCACCTCAGCCTGGATTTTATTGTCCATATCATTATCAGCATTTTGGTCAAAACCATTCAACAAGTCTCTAGGAAGTTCCAAACTTTCCCACATTTTCCTGTCTTCTTCTGAGCCCTTCAAACTATTCCAACCCCTGCCTGTTACCCAGTTCCAAAGTCACTTCCACATTTTCAGGTATCTTTTCAGCAGCACTCCACTCCTGATACTAATTTACTATATTAGTCAGTTTTCACACTGCTGATAAAGACATACCTGAGGCTGGGCAATTTACAAAAGAAAGAGGTTTATCAGACTTACAGTTTCACGTGGCTGGGGAGGCCTCACAATCATGGTGGAAGGTGAAAGGCACATCTCACATGGCAGCAGAGAAGAGAAGAGAAATTGTGAAGGAAAACTCCCCCTTATAAAACCATCAGATCTCATGAGACTTACTCACTATCATGAGAACAGCATGGGAAAGACCTGCCCCCATGGTTCAATTACCTCCCACCAAGTCCCTCTCACAATATGTGGGAATTCAAAATGAGATTTGTGTGGGGACATGGCCAAACAATATCAAATGGTTTTGATTTTTACACTGAGGCACATTCTCAGGCTAGTATCATTTCAAGAAGAACCTGTTATTTGTTGATTTTGGAAATTTTAAAAATCAGATTTAATTTACACTGAAAAGTGGTTGACCTTAACGTTTCTCAGATAACCTGAAATGTTCATGTGGCATTCATTCATTCATTAATCCATCCACTTATTTGACAATAAAATATGATTTAGGTGACCTCTGAAGAGCTGTCTAAAAAGAAATACCTGGTAGAGTTAATCTGGATGTTTAGGACACTATGATCAAACTGAAGAAAAAGGCACCCATTTCTCTAATCCTTTCTTTGGGAAGCTGATTTCACTTTAAACTGAAAGTGAGAAAGGAAAAGGAAGAAGAAAAGAAACAGAGGGTGAAAGAAGAGAAAGAGGAAGGGAAAGAAAGAGATTAATGTATATTTTCTCCTAAGAAAGGCTCTTTTGTGTGTGTCAGTGTGTGTGTGCATGTGTGTTTCCTGTTGCCTGGATCTATCATAAAAAGCAATGTCTTCTCTGGAATGGGGCTTCAGTTTCCACATTTACAATTAGTACATATTACAATTAGTGATATGAATAAAGGCTGTTATCCTACATCTTCCAAGTTGTCATTCCTCTTCTTTCTTTAAAACTTTCATTATTTTTCATATAAAATTAAATTTCTACAATAGTATATCATACTCTTTTCTCAAGAAAATATGACAATATTCCATTGCATCACAGAATGCAATGAAAAATATAAAACTTCCATTTCTCTGTGACTTTGATATTAAAAATGAATTCTAGTCAATTGCTGAAATTGTTTAATAATAAAAATCTGAATTTGAATAGGTTACCATTCCCTAAATATGCACAGTAAAAATAAACATTGAGATCTTCTGTAATTGTTAGTTACGAGCTTTGGGTGACATTAAAAAAAAAATCCAAAAAGTCTTGAAAATTTAACACTTTTTAGCCTCCAGAAAAATTTTTAAATGTTTTCAAAAATAGATAAAAATAAAACTTCATTTTAAGCGTTCTTGATTTTTCATAAATCTGTAATATCTGTGTATTCTCACATAACATACTCTATCAGTTCTGGACTCAAACAACAGAAAGACTGGCCAAGTTGAAAAAAATAATTTATTGGAAGGTTCTTGAATGGCTCTCAAGAAAGAGAAACTTTTGAATGATGGAAAACTTCAATGGTAGGATGGTACCAAGGTAGGAAATGCAGCCAGTAGGCAAATGTACAGCTAAAGTTGTGCCACAGAAACAGGTAAGCATGCCACGTTGATGGGATTCACACTACTTCATGATATGGCACCTTGGCATAATAATTTTAAGCTGAATACATTTGCAAAATGGTAGGTGCTGGAAAGACTCTGTCCTCCCACTTTTCCCCAGGTCACCAGACCCTCTTATGAGAAGTGCCTTCTCTATGACCAGAGGAAAGGCACATCCTTATCTCTAAAGACAGAGAAAAGCCTAAAGGAATCTGAACAAATAGGCCTCACTAAGTTTCCCCCAGTTTACTACTGTATTAGGCTATTCTTGCATTGTTATAAAGAAATACATGAACATGGGTAATTTATAAAGGAAAGATGTTTTATTAGCTGATGGTTCCGCAGGCATTACAGGAAGCAAGTTGTGGCATCAGCTCAGCTTCTAGGGAGGCCTCAGGAAGCTTACAATCATGGCAGAAGGCAAAATGAGAGCAGGCACATCACATGACAAAAGCAGACACATCACATGGTGAAAGCAGGAGCAAGCAAGATAGGAAGAGTAGGAGGGAAGTGCCACACACTTTTAAATGACCAGATCTCATGTGAACTCAGAGCAAGAGCTCACTTATCATCAGAAAATGTCTGAAGCCATTCATGAGGGACCCCTCCCCGTGATCAAAACAACTCCCCACCAAGTTCCACCTCCAACACTAGGGGTTACATCTCAACATGATATTTGGAGGGGATATTCAAGCTACATCACTCTACCCCTGGTCTCTCAAATTTCATGTCCTTCCCATATTTTAAAATAAAATAATCCATTCTCAGCAGTCCCTCAAAGCCTTAACTCATTTCAGTGTTAACTCAAAAGTCCAAATTCCAAAGTCTCATCTGAAACAAGGTAAGTCCCTTCCATCTATAAGCTTGCAAATTCAAAAATAAGTTAGTTGTTTTCAAGATAAAATTGGCAAATAAGCACTGGGTAGACATTTTCATTCCACAAAAGAAAAATTAGCCAAAAGAAAAGGGCTACAGACCCCATGCAAGTTCAAAACCCAGCAGGGCGGTCATTAAATCTTAACGCTCCAAAATAATCCCCTGTGACTCCATGTCCCATATTCAGGGCACACTGGTACAAGGGGCGGTTCCCAAAGCCTTGTCAGTTCCAACCCCTGTGGCTTTGCAGGGTTCAGCCCCAGAGGTTGCTCTCCCAGGTTGTTGAGGGCCTGTGGCTTTTACAGGTGTAGGGTACAAGCTGCTGGTGGGACTACCATTCTCTTGGGTCTGGAGGGCAGTCGCCTTTTTCTCACAGCTTCACTAGGTAGTGCCACAGTGGGGAGGGTAATAGCCCCCTTCTCACAGCTCCACAGTGACGAATCTGAGTGAGGTCTCTCTTATCCCTAAGCCCTGCCCTAATGGGAGTTCTCTGTGGTGGCTCCACCCCTGCAGCAGGCTTCTACCTGGGCACCCAGGCTCTTCCATAAATCCTGTGAAATTTTGGCAGAGGGTGCCAAGTCTTATTCACTCTTGTATCTTGTGTGTGCCCACAGGCTTAACACAACATGGGGGCTGCCAAGGTTTATGGTTTGCACCTTCTGAAGCTGTGGCCCAAGCTATACCTGGGATCCTCTGAGCTGAGGCTGGAGCTAGAGTGGACTGGATGTGGGGAGCAGTGTCCCAAGGATGTACAGGACAGCAGGACCCTGGGTCAGGTCCACAAAACTATTCTTCCCTCTTAAGCCTCCAGGGCTATGATGGGAGGGGCTGCCATGAAGGTCTCTAAAATGCCTTCAAGGTCTTTTTCTCATTGTCTTGGATAGTAGAAGTTGGCTCTCTTTTAGTTATGCAAATATCTCTGGTAAGCAGTTGCTCCATAGCCTGCTTTTATTCCTCTCCCAAAAAGGCTTTTCTTTCTCTGCCACACTATCAGGCTGCAAATTTTATAAACTTTTATATTCTGCTCCCTTTTAAATATAAGTTCCAACTTTAAGGTTTTTTTGCTCCAACATCTGAGCATAGGTTGTTAGAAGCAGCCAGACCACTTCTTGAACACTTTGCTGCTTAGAAATTCTACCAGATACCCTAAATAATCACTCTTAAGTTCCAACTTCCCATGAGCCCTAGGGCAGGGACACAATGCAGCCAAGTTGTTTGCTAAGGTATAACACATGTGACCTTTGCTCCAGTTTCCAATAATTTCCACATTTATATTTGAGACCCAGGCCTTCACTGTCATATCACTCTCAACATTTTGGTCACAACCACTTAACCAGTCTAAAAATTTCCAAACGTTGCCTGTCTTCCTGTCTTCTTCTGAGCCCTCTAAACTCTTCCAACCTCTGCCCATTATGAGTACCAAAGCTACCTCCACATTTTCAGGTATCTTTACAACAATGCACCCCTCTCCTTGGTACCAATTATCTGTATTTGGTCAGTCTTGCATTGTTGTAAAGAAATATCTGAAACTGGGTAATTTATAGAAAAAGGGGTTTTCATTGGCTCACAGTTCTGCAGGCTTTACAGGAAGCCTGTGTTGGCATCAGCTCAGCTTTTAGAAAGGGCTCAGGAAACTTGCAATCATGGCAGAAGGCAAAGTGGGGGCAGGCACACTACATGAGAAAAGCAAGCATGTCACATGGTGAAAGCAGGAGCAAGTGAGAGAAAGAGTAGGAGGGAGGTGCCACATACTTTTAAGCAACCATATCTCATGTAAACTCAGAACAAGAGCTCACTTTTCACCAAGGAGATGGCCCACTCCAGATGGCCCATGCCATTCATGAGGAAACCATTGCCATGATCAAAACACCTCCCAACAGGCCTCACCTCCAACACTGGGATAACATCTCAACATGAGATTTGGAGAGGACATCCAAATTATATTGACTATGCTTAGTATATACCTTTTTGTCCTATCACATTTTTCAAAAACATTCATTCTTCATCAAACATAATATGAAAACACTCAGATTTAACTGTTTCTTTGGGTCTTTATTTCCTTATGAAGACTTCCATGATATATAAAATGTATATAGAATACATTTTTATTGTATTATAATTAATTTCTCTCATTAATTTGTCTTTCATCAGTCCAATTTACAGGGCTTCAGCCAAGTAACCTGGAAGGATAATGAGAAAAATAAATTTTTCTTCTAATGCAGCCTCCATGACATGCAACCCCACATTTCCCTTTTGCACTGCCCTAGCAGAGGTTCTCCATGAGTGCCCCATCCCAGAGCAAACTTCTGCCTGGGTACCCAGGCATTTCCATACATCTTCTGAAACCTAGGCAGGGGTTCCCAAACCCCAGTTCTTTATTTCTGTGCACAGGTAGGCTCAACACCATGTGGAAGCTGCCAAGGCTTTGGGCTTGCACCCTCTGAAGCCACGGCCTGAGCTCAATGTTGGTCCCTTTCAGCCATGGCTAGAGCAGCTGGGACACAGGGCGCCAAGTCCCTAGACTGCACACAGCATAGGGAATCTGGGCCTGGTCTCCCAAACCACTTCTTCCTCCTAAGCCTCTGGGCCTGTGATAGGAGGGGCTGCTGTGAAGACCTCTGACATGCCCTGGAGACATTTTCCCCCTTGTCTTGAGGATTAACATTCAGCTCCTCATTAATTATGCAATTTCTGCAGCTGGCTTGAATTTCTCCTCAGAAAATGGCATTTTCTTTACTATCTCATTGTCAAGCTGCAAATTTTCCAAACTTATGCTCTGCTTCCCTTATAAAGCTAAATGTCTTTAACAGCACCCAAGTCACATCTTGAATGCTTTGCTGCTTAGAAATTTTTTCTGCCAGGTACCCTAAATCATCTTTCTCAAGTTTAAGGTTCTACAAATCTCTAGGGCAAGGGCAAAATGCCACCCATCTCTTTGCTAAAACATAGCAAGAGTCACCTTTACTCCAGTTCCCAACAAGTTCCTCATCTCCATCTGAGACCATCTCTGCCCAGACTTTATTGCCTGTATCACTATCAGCATTTTGAGCAAAGCCATTCAACAAATCTTTAGGAGGTTCCTAACTTTCCTGTCTTCTTCTGAACCCTCCAAACTGTTCCAAACTTTGCCTGTTACCCAGTTCCAAAATCACATCCATATTTTTGGGTATATTTTCAGCAGCACCCCACCCCTGGTACCAATTTACCATATTAGTCCCTTTTTTTTTTTTTTTTTTTTTTTTGCTGCTGCTGCCGAAGACATACTCAAGACTGGCAATTTACAAACGAAAGAGGTTTAACTGAACTTACAGTTCCATATGGCTTGGGGAGGCCTCAAAATCATGGCAGAAGACAAGGAGGAGCAAGTCACATCTTAGCAAACAGCAGCAGGCAAAAAGAAAAGAGAGCTTATGTAGGGAGACTTCCATTTTTAAAACCATCAGATCTCATGAGACCCATTCACTAACATGAGAACAACAGGGGAAAAACTCACCCTCATGATTCATTCATCTCCCACCAGGTCCCTCCCACAACAAGTGGGAATTATGGGGGCTACAAAATGAGATTTGGGTGGGGACACAGAGCCAACACATATCAAACTGGGAGTGGCATTGCTGGGTCATAAGGAAGCTCCATTTTTAGTATTTGAGGAACTCAAACATTCTCCATAGTGGTTGCACTAATTTACATTTCCACCAACAATGTACAATAGTTCCCTTTTCTGCACATCCTCACCAGCATTTTTCATTGCCTGACTTTTGGATGAAAGCCATTTTAAATGGAGTGCGACAATATCTCATTGTATTTTTTATCAGCATTTGTCTGATGACTAATGATGTTGAACACCTTTTCATACACCTGTTTGCCATTTGTATGTCTTCTTTTAAGAAATACTTATTGAGATCTTTGGCCAATTTAAAAATCAGATGAATCTATTTTTCCCCATGGCGTTTTTTGTGATCCTTATATGTTTCATTATTAGGTGGTTAGTTTGCAAATATTTTCTCCCATTCTGTGGGTTGTCTACTCACTTTGTTGATTTTTTCGTTTGCTGTGCAGAAGCTTTTTAATTTGATGGGATCACATTTGTCTTTGTTTTGACTGACCATGCTTGTGGAGTATTATTCAAGAAATCTTTGCCCAGTCCAATGTTCTGGAGCGTTCCCCCAAAGTTTTTGTGTAGTAGTTTCATAGTTTGAGGTCTTAGATTTAAGTCTTTAATCCATTTTCATTTTATTTTTGTATAAGGCAAGTTATGGGGCATAGTTCTATTCTTTTGCATATGGATATCCAGTTTTTCTAGCACCATATATTGAATACTATTCTTTCTCCAATCTATGTTCTTGGCACCTCTGTCAAAAATGTGTTCACCATAGACACATGGATTTATCTATGGGTTCTCTATTCTGTTCCATTGGCCTATGTGTATGTTTTTGTGGCAGTATTATGCTGTTTTGTTTACTATAGCTCTGTAATATAATTTAATGTCAGGAAATGTGAATCATCCAGTTTTGTTCCTTTTGCTTAGGATTTCTTTGGTTATTCTGGGTCTTTGGTGGTTCCATATAAATTTTAGGATTGTTTTTTCTATTTCTGTAGAGAATTTCATTGGTATTTTGATAGGGATTACATTGAATCTGCAGATTGTTTTGGATAGTATGGACATTTTAACAATATTAATTATCCAATACATGAACATGGAATATCTTTTCATTTTTTGGTGTCCTCTTCAATTTCTAATATTAATGTTTTATAGGTTTTATTGTAGAGACCTTTTACTTCTTTGGTTAAGTTAATTTAAGGTATTTTTATTTATTTGTAGCTACTGTAAATGGATTGCTTTCTTGATTTTTTTTTCAGATCATTTGCTGTTGGCATATAGAAATGCTACTGATCTTTTTATGCTGATTTTTTGTCCTGCAACTTTATTGAATATATTTATCAATTCTAAGTTTTTTTGGTGGAGTCTTTAGGTTCTTCCAAATATAAGATCATATCATCAGCAAGCAATAATTTGACTTCTTTTTTCCAATTTGAATGGCTTTATTACTTTGTTATGCCTGACTGCTCTAGCAAGGGCTTCTAGTAGTATGTTGAATAACACACTTGAAAGTAGTCGTCCTTGTAATGTTCCTGAACTTGGGGGAAAGGCTTTCCGTTTTTCCTCATTCAGTATGATACTAGCTATATGTCTGTTGTATATGGATGTCATTATGTTGACGTACGTTCCTTACGCACCCAGTTTTTTTATGTTTTTATTATGAAGGGATGTTAAATTTTATCATATTTTTCAGCATCAACTGAGATTATCATATGGTTTTTGTCTTTCATTCTGTTGATATGATGTGTAACATTGATTGATTTATGTAAGTTGGACCATCCTTGCATTCATGGAATGAATCCCACTTTGTCATGATAAATGGTGTTTTTAATGTGTTGTTGAATTGGGTTTGCTAGTATTTTGTTGAGCATTTGTGCCTCAATATTCATCAGTGATATTGGCTTATGATTTTTTTTTGTGTCTTCATCTGGTTTTGGTATCAGCATAATATAGGCCTCATACAATGAGTTCAAAAGTACTTCCTCCCCCTCTATTTTTTTGTAATAGTTTGAGTAGCATTGGTATTAGTTGTTCTTTAAATGTTTGGTAGAATTCAGCAGTAAGGCCATGGGGTCCTTGATTTTCTTTGCTGGGATTCATTTTATTGCAACTTCTATCTCATTGTTTGTTGTTGATGTTTAGATTTTGAATTTCTTCATGGTTCAATAATGGTAGGTTTTGTGTGTCTAGTAATTTATCCATTTCTTCTACATTTTCAAAATTATTCCCATGTAGTGGCTCAAATTAGCCACCAATGATCCTTTGAATTTCTCTGTGGTATCAGTTATCAGCTGTAATATCTCTTTTTTTATATCTGACTTTTATTTGGCTCTTCTCTTTTTTTTCTTATCAGTCTGACTAAATGTTTGTCTATATTGTTTATCTTTTCAGAATGTAATTTTTGTTTCATTGATATTTTGTATTGTTTTATTCATTTCAAATGTATTTATTTCTGCTCTGATCTTTATTATTTATTTTCTCCTACTAATTTTGGGTTTGGTTTGCTCTTGCTTTTCTAGTTCCTTAAGATGCATCATTTGATTGTTTATTTGAAATTTTTCTTTTCTCTTGATGCAGGCAATTATAGCCATAAACTTCCCTTTGAATACTGCTTCTGCTGTATCCCAGAGATTTTGATATGTTGTGATTCTGTTATCTTGTATTACGAGAAATTTTTCAATTTCTTTCTTAATGTCTTCATTGACTCACTGGTCATCAGGAGCATATTGTTTATTTTACATGTGTTTGTATGATTTTCCAAAATTTCTCTTGTTATTGATTTCTAGTCTTATTCCATTGTGGTCAGTGAAAATGCTTGAAACAATTTCATCTTTTTTAAATGTTTTAAGACTTGTCTGTGGGCCAAGCACAGTGGCTTATGCCTGTAATCCCAGCATTTTGGGAGGCCGAGGCAGATGGATCACCTGAGGTCAGGAGTTCAGGACCAGCCTGGCCAATATGGAGAAACACCGTTTCTACTAAAAATACAAAAAAAAAAAAAAAAAAAAATTAGCTGGGCTTGGTGAAGGGCACCAGTAATCCCAGCTACATAGGAGACTGAGGCAGGAGAACCACTTAAACCTGGGAGGCAGAGTTTGCAGTGAGCTGAGGTCACGCCATTGCACTCCAGCCTGGGCAGTAAGAGTGAAACTCCATCTCAAAAAAATAAAAATAAAAAAAAATAAGACAAAAAGACTTGTTTGTGACACAAGTCACAAACTGTGGTCTATCCTTGAAAATAATCCACGTGCTGAATTAAAGAATGTGTATTCTTCAGCTGTTGGATGAAATGTTCTGTAAATATTTATTTGTCCATTTGGCTTATATGTAGATTAAATCCAGTATTTCTTCTTTGATTTTTTTTGTCTGGAAGATCTCTTTGATGCTAAAAGTCAGGTGTTGAAGTCTCCAGCTATTATTGTATTGTGATCTATCTCTCTCTTTAGTTCTAATAATATTTGCTCTATATTTGTTTGCTCCAATGTTGGGTGCATATACATTTACAATTGTTATATACTCTTGCTGTATTGACCCATTTATCATTACATGGTGATCTACTATGTCTCTTTTTATGGGTTTTTTTCCTTGAAATCTATTTTGTCTGATATAAATATAACTTCTCCTGGTCTCTTTTTGGTTTCCAGTGGCATTCAATATCATCTTCCATCCATTTGTTTTCAGCCTATGTGTGTCCTTATAAGTGAAGCATGTTTCTTGTAGGCAACAGATTATTGGTTCTTGGTTTTTCATCCATTAAGCCACTCTGAGTCTTTTAATTGGACAGTTTAGTCCATCTACATTCAATGTCATTATTGATAAGTTAGGACTTACTACTGCCATTTTCTTATTTGTTTTCTGGTTGTTTTGTGGTCTTCTACTCCTTCTGTCCTTTCTTCCTGTCTTCCTTTTAGTGAATGTAATTTTCTCTGGTGGTGTGCTTTAATTACTTGCTTTTAAATTTTTGTGTAGCCGTTGTGTGTTTTCTGATTTGAGGCTACAATGAGGCTTGCAATACTATCTTATAACCCACTATTTTAAGTGATAACAACTTGACACTGCACAAAAAAAAGAAAGTAGATTAATAAAAAGTCTAACTTTGTTTTCCCACTTTTTAACTTTGTGTTGTTTCTATTTATGTTATTATGTTTCCTATGTCTCAAAAAGTAGTCATAGTTATTAATTTTGATTGGTTCATCATTTAGTCTTTCCTACTTAAGAGTTGTTTACACACCACAGTTACTGTTCTATAATACTGTGGGGTTTTCTGTGTACTTATTATTAGCAGTGAGTTTTGTATCTTCAGATGATTTTATATTGTTCATTAACATCCTTTTCTTTCAGTTTGAAGAACTTCCTTTAGCCTCTCTCATAGGAGAGGTCTGGTGTTAATTAAATCCCTCAGCTTTTGTTTGTCTGAGAAAGTCTTTACATCTCCTTCATGTTTGAAGGATATTTTCACCAGATATACTATTCTAGGGTAAATTTTTTATTCCTTCAGCACTTTGAATATGTCATGCCACTCTCTTCTGGCCTGTAAGGTTTCCACTGAAAAGTCTGTGGCCAGACAGATTGGAGCTCCATTGTATGTTATTTGTGTATGGGTTTGTTGTTGTTTTTGTTTTGTTTAGTTTTATTCTTTGTCTTACTGCTTTTATAATCCCTTCTTTATCCTTATCCTTGTTCTTTGGGAATTTGATTATTAAATGCCTTGAGGTAGTCTTATGTGGGTTAAATCTACTTGGTTATAACCTTCTTGTACTTGAATACTGATAATTTTCTCTAGTTTTGGGGAAGTTCTCTGTTATTATTCCTTTGAATAAACATTCTGTCCCTATCTATTTCTCTCTAATTCCTCTTTTATGCTAACAACTCTTAGATTTGCCCTTTTGAGGCTATTTTCTAAATCCTTTAGGAATTTTTTTAATTCTTTTTTTTTTGCCTTATCTGATGGTATATTTTCAAATAGCCTATCTTCATTCTTCTGCTTGATCACTTTTGCTATTGAGAAGCTCTGATGCATTCTTCAGTAAGTCAATTGTATATTTCAACTCTGGAATTTCTGCTTGTTTCTTTTTAATTATTTCAATATCTTTTTAAAATTTATGTGATAGAATTCTGAATTCTTTCTCTGTGTTATCTTGAACTTCTTTGTTTCCTCAACATAGCTATTTTGAATTCTCTGTCTTAAAGGTCACATATCTCTGTTTCTCCAGAATTAGTCCCTGGTGCCTTATTTAGTTTGTTCGGTGAGGTCACGTTTTCTTGGATTGTCTTGATGCTTATGGATGTTTGTCTATGTCTGTGCACTGAAGAATTATTTATTATAGTCTTTGCAGTCCAGGCTTCTTTGTCCCTGTCCTTCTTGGGAATGTTTTCCACATATTTAAAAGGACTTGTGTGCTGTGATGTAAGCTGTGTCTTCATTAAGGGGCACCCTAAGCCCCGTAACACTGGTTCTTACATACTCATAAAGGTACCACCTTGGTGGTCATGGATAAGAACTGGAAGAATTCTCTGGATAACCAAGCAGATAGTCTTGTTCCCTTCCCTCACCTTCTCCCAAATAAATGGAGTCTGTCTCTGTCTTCTGTGTTGCTGGTAGCTGAGGGTGAGGTGACACAAGCATCTCTGTGGCCACTACCACTGGGACTGCACTGGGTCAGACCTGAAGACAGCACAGTAGTGGATATTGCCCAAGACCCACTGTAACCACTAACTGGCTACTGCCTATGTTCATTCAAGGCCCTGGAGCTCCACAATCAGAAGGTGGTAAAGACAGTCAGGCTTCTGCCCTTCCTTCAGAGTGATGAGCTCCCCGGGCTCTGAGTGGGTCAAGAAGTGCCACCTGAGAGCCACAGACTTGAGTCAGAAAACCTTACATATCTACTGGTGTTCTACTGTACTGCAGCTGAGCTGGCACTCAAACCACAAGACACAGTCCTTCCCACTTTTTCCTTTCCTTTCCTTTTTACAGGCAGAGGAGCCTCACCCCATGGCCACCACTCCCATATGCCCATGAGGAGTACTGCCAGGATACCACTGATGTTCTTTGAACATTAGAGGGCTCTCCAATCAGCTTGTGGTAAATGCTGCCTGGCCTGGGACTCACGCTTCAGAGCAGTGGTCTCCCCTCTGGACCCGGGCAGGTCCAGAAATGCCCTCCAAGATCCAAGAACTAGAATAAGAGATCTTAAGAGCCCACTTCATGCTTTACCTCCATGCGGCTGATCTTGTACCTAAGGTGCAAGACAATGTCCCTTTTACTTTTCCCTCAATTTTTCTCAAGAATAAGGAGACTCTCACCATAGAGATAAACAGTCTCACCCCATAGACAGATTTGACACACAACTGGGAATGTGCTTTATTGTCTTCTATACCCAAATTCTCTAACTGCTCATTAAAATAAATATACTAAACAATTCATCCAAATGTTGTATTTTATTTGATGTAGTCTTGAAAACTATAGTGGAGTTGATACAAATTTTAAAGTTAATATTTTACAAAGATTAAAATTTCAATTTAGGGAGATGGGGATGATAGACAGACACACAGACCTAACTTTTCTTCCTCAAGATCAACATTTCTTAGTAGAAAAAATATACAAAGAATTTCTTTGCTTTAAGTTACTTTTTTAAGAACAAGAATAAAAATGAGCAAATAAAAATTTTTCATCATAAAATTTTTTTTGTAATGTTATTTAGAATAGAGATAGCATATTACCTTGAACCTGTAAATTTACTCCAGCACATAGTTCTAGTAAGGGTTTTCTTAGTAGTAGTTTGGCTTCCACTACAATTATTTATTAATTATTAATTATTTATTAATTATGTAATTAATTAAATGTGTAATTGACATGAAAAACTTTATATACACATTTAATATTTTAGTTTTAATAGATATTTTTCTTGTACTCTATTTCAGCACCACTAACATAATCATGTGTGAGAGCAAACTATAAAAGAGTCATATTAAAAATTGAAATATTAAAAATTAATACAAAAATTAATTACCCTTAGGAGAGTAGCTTCACAGAACAATCCAGTATTTCAAAGCAGTCTAACTGTTTCTCTTTTAAAATAAAATTGTCATAATGTTAGTTTGAGCACTGGTAAGTTCTGAGGACATGGAGGTTCTCAAAAAAATCTGGGAACCAAATTCCAGATTCCTGTCCCAGAGGAAAAAACTTTACCTAGATCATCTGTTATCTGTGTACGTACTGAGTTGCTAACCTGAATGTTATGAGAAAATGAGAGTTTAAAAATTGGTAATATGAAACAAACAAAATAATATGAAAGCATTATAATTAGTTGGATGGCACATTTATTATATTTTATTTATGATAAGCGCTTTTGATCTTGGGAAAAATGCATGGGGATTCTGCATTTATCTGTAATCCTTAACACTCAATAAATTTCTTTTCTGTTTCCACTATATCATTTAGACTGACTTAAAATGTGATATGAATTCATTCATTCATTCACCAATTATTTTTGAATGCACACTTCTACCAAACACTTTACTTTTTTTTTTTTTTTTGAGATGGAGTCTCACTCTGTCACTCAGGCTAGAGTGCAGTGGCACAATCTCGGCTCACTGCAACCTCCGCCCCCTGAGTTCAAGTGATTCTGCCTCCTCAGCCTCCCGAGTAGTTAGGATTACAGGCGCCTGCCACCGCACCTGGCTAATTTTTGTATTTTTAGTAGAGACGGGGTTTCACCATCTTGGCCAGGCTGGTCTTGAATGCCTGATCTTGTGATCCACCAGCCTTGGCCTCCAAAAGTGTTGGGATTACAGGTGTGAGCCACTGACCCTGGCCCAAACACTGTACTTTTATATAAATATGAGGGACTCACAGTGTAATAGAAGAGACAGACAAATAAATTATTACAAGACAATGTAGTATTGCAAATGTATTTATGAAGTGTTTGGGAAGTACAAAAAACAGTGATTAATTGATGGAGGCGGGAAAGATTTCACAAAAGAGATGACATTGAAGCTTGATCTTGCTATATGACAGTTTCATGCTGATTATAAATTGCAATAAATATTTGATAACTATGAGCTTGAGTCCTCATTTACAACAATGTGTGTCAAGATAGTAAAATTCATTTTAATTTATAGTGAAAATATTATCACTTGTATCCATCAAATGAAAAGTTGATAATCACTTACTGCAACTATTTATTCTTACAATGTCTGTTGATTCCACTCAAATCAGGTTTTTGTCCCCATCACTTGGGTAAAACTCAGTGTCATTCCTAATCTCCACATTTCTAACTCCAAACATAGTTTCTCAGTCCTTGTTTTACTTGACCTGTCAGCAGCATTTGGTAAGATTGGTAGATTACTCACGCCTCCCTGAAACATTTTCTGTACTTGGTTTCCATGAAAACATGTGTGCCTCATTTTTCTTCTATCTTTCCAGCCACTCTTTTAAGATTTTTTGTGATGGTTCCTCCTTTTCTTTCAAATAACTAAATGTCAGAGTGCTGTTCTCAAACTGCTTCTCTTTTCTTGTTACACTCAATCCCTAAGTGATATCAGTCAATATCTCAGCTTGAAACAGCATCTGTATGCTGCTCCACCTCTATATCACAGCCCAAAATTCTGTGCTGTACTCTAAACAGTTTTCCCAACCTCCCATTCAGCATCCCTACTTGTAATGTTTAGAGAACATCCCACAGTTAAATATCTCAAATCTGAACTCCTTATATTCCCCTCCAAACTGACTCCTCCTGTGGACTTCCCTATCTGATACGGTTTGGATATTTGTACCCTCCAAATCTCATGTTGAAATGTGATTCCCACAGTTGGAGGTCTGGCCTGGTGGGGGGTGATTGGATCATTGGGCAGATCCTTCATGAATGGTTTAGCATCATCCCTTCATGATAAGCAAGTCTTGATCAGTTCACCCAGGAGATCTGGTTGTTTAAAAGTCTGGGGCCTCACCCCTACTCTTTCTTGCTCCTGCTCTTGCCATGTGACATGCCTGCTGTCCTTTCACTTTCTGCCATGATCAGAAGCTTCCTGGGGCCTCACCAGAAGGTGAGCAGCATTGCAGAACCATGTTTCCTGTAAAACCCACGGAACTGTGGGCCAATTAAACCTTTTTTCTTTATAAATTACTCAGTTTCAGGTATTCTTTTGTAGCAATGCAAAAACAGCCTGACACACCATCTTAGGTAAGGGATAATTCAATTATTTCAGTTGTTCTGGACAAAAAAATTTTGGACTGACTCCATCTCTAACTCTTCTCTTGCCCTCAGAACCCACATCTTATCCATTACCAAACTCTGTCAACTCTAGCTTCAAATTACACCTGGAATTTGATAAATTCTAGGCACCTTCGCTTTTCGTGTCTGAACCACCATCATATATTGCATGGATTTGTGTAATAACCTCCTAACTTGTCACCTTAATTCCAGCTGAGGCTTCTTCACTTTATTTTCAACATTGGAGCATAGCAATGTTGTCAAGTCAGATTATTTCCCTGCTAAGAACTTTTTAATATCTCCATGTCACTTTGAGTGGAACCACACTTTTTGCTATTAATCACAAAATCCTATGTGACCTATCATCTTTCTGTTATCAACTGCTACAACTCTTCACCCATATTTGACTCCAGTCTCTCCAGCCTTCTTATTGTTCCTTACATATGCCAGGCATGCTCCCACCTCAGGTATTTGCACTTGTTCTTCTTGGAATTAACCGTGTGCATATCAGCTTGGACAGATGTCTTCCTTCAGGTTATTACTCAAATTTCACATTTTCAATGAAATCTTACTTTTTCTAAAATTTTCATTTCCATCTAAGTTATTTGTATCCCCCTTCTTTGCTCTATTTTTCCTCCTTGGTAATTGTAACTAACACTATAACACTATGTAATTTACCTATTTATCTTTTTTCACTTTCTGTCTTTTCCATTAGAGTATGCTCCATGATGGCAGGGATTTTTGTATGTTTTGCTCATTACTGTTTCTTTAATATTTAGAAGCAGTGCCTGACACATAATAAATGCTAAATAAATATTTCTTAAATAAATAACATACAGCATAGAGACTCAGCAGTATAAAAATTAGTACCACTAGTTCAGGTATGGTGGCTCACGCCTATAATCCCAGCACTTTGGGAAGCCGAGGAGGGTGGATCACGAGGTCAGGAGATCGAGACCATCCTGGCTAACACAGTGAAACCCTGTCTCTACTAAAAATACAAAAAATTAGCCAGGCATGGTGGCAGGTGCCTGAGTCCCAGCTACTCTGGAGGCTGAGGCAGGAGAATGGCATGAACCCAGGAGGCAGAGCTTGCAGTGAGCTGAGATTGTGCCACTGCACTCCAGCTTGGGCGACAGAGCAAGACTCCATCTCAAAAAAAAAAAAGAAAAATTGGTACCACTACTAAATATTTACTCATCTGGGTTCTGAGGAAGTTACTACAAAGGAAATGTGGAAATATGTATAGCTCTTGTCAAATCAGAGGCCCTTTAAACTGGAAGGACGAGAAAAGCAATACATCAAGGCATGCAACCTGGCACAAAGTCTTGACCACTTTCTTCTCAAGCCACAATTTCAGTTGGGATGTTGAGGTGGTGGCAGATCTGAAGCTGAATCTTATGCAATGTCAACATTCTTGCCATAAATAAATGTGTTTTCCAATTACTCTTCTATTTGTTCTGAAACCTTCCCCAATTTTAATTATTATCAAACACTCATTTTTTGCCTTTATATTTTTAATTGGCATTATTCAGTTCACTAAAGGATTTGCTAATATACAAATGGTCAACCTTATGTGTAATGTCATTTCCACAATCTCATGTTCTATTTCCTTCCAGAAATTTATGCAAAATGTCTCTATTGTGTCTTACTCTGTTCAGTTCCATTGTTTATAAATGGGGTAGCTTACAAACAACAAAAGTTTATTTCTCACAGTTTTGGAGGCTGGGAAGTCCAAGATCAGGGTGCCAGCAAATTTGATGTGTGAGAAAGGCCCACTAGCTGGTTCATAGGTGGTGACTTCTCACTTTTCATGTGGTGGAAGGGTCGGACAGCGCTTTCCAGGGCATCTTTTATAAGGGAGCAAATCCTATTCTTGAGGGATCCACTTTCTTTTTTTTTTTAATTTTTTTTTAGTATTTATTGATCATTCTTGGGTGTTTCTCAGAGAGGGGGATTTGGCAGGGTCATAAGACAATAGTGGAGGGAAGGTCAGCAGATAAACATGTGAACAAAGGTCTCTGGTTTTCCTAGGCAGAGGGCCCTGCCGCCTTCCGCAGTGTTTGTGTCCCTGGGTACTTGAGATTAGGGAGTGGTGATGACTCTTAAGGAGCATGCTGCCTTCAAGCATCTGTTTAACAAGGCATATCTTGCACCACCCTTAATCCATTTAACCCTTAGTGGACACAGCGCATGTTTCAGAGAGCACGGGGTTGGGGGTAAGGTTATAGATTAACAGCATCCCAAGGCAGAAGAACCTTTCTTAGTACAGAACAAAAGAGTCTCCTATGTCTACTTCTTTCTACACAGACACAGCAACAATCCGAGGGATCCACTTTCATGACTTAATCATCCCCCAAAGCCCTGCCTCCTAATATCATCATTAATGGTTAGGATTTCAACAGATGAATTTTGGGGGGACACAAACATTCAAGACCATAGCACATCAAAATATATGAAATTAATTCCCTTAGCTTTTAATGTCAATAACAGAAATACTACTAAAAACAGAATAGTTGTTTAGTTGTTGAGATAATAACACAATGCAAAATTTAATAATTTTTAACATAGTCTCAACTAAAATTAGCAATAAACTATGCTGGATTTCTTTATCTTATGAAATACTATTTTCAGTTGGATTTTTAAAAACTGTCTATTTTGACTATTGTATTTTTTAGGTATTCCACCTTACAAAACACATAATGTTGAGCTCTCAGTGGCTTATCTCTATGGAAATTTCTCATTTACACAAAAGCCAAATATCACAGTTGAGGTGAGAGGTTTACTCCTCCATACAAGTATTCGAGGACTCGGGCTGAGGGGGCCTGTGCTATCTTCAAAACATGGCTTCTAGGGTCAACTTAGGCATTTAAAATCTAACTAAAGGCAAAGAAGGAGAGAGTAGAAAAACATACAGGAAGTTTTTAATGGGCTAGGCTTAGATATGGCATATATCATATCTACATTTTTGCATTAGGCCATTCTCACACTGCTATAAAGAACTACCTGAGACTGGGTAATTTATTAAAAAAAAAAAAGAGGTATATTTGACTCACAGCTCTGGAGGCTGTACAGGAAGTGTGACTAGGAGGCCTCAAAAAGCTTACAATCATGGCAGAAGGTGAAGGGGAAGCAAGCATGTCTTATCATGGCAGAGCTGGAGAAAGAGAGCAAAAGGGGAAGTGCTACACACTTTTAAACATCCAGATCTCGTGAGAACTCACTCACTATCACAAGAAAAGCAAGGGGGAAGTCCACCCCCAAGATCCGATCACCTCCCACCAGACCCTACCTGCAAAACTCAGAATCACAATTCGACATGAGATTTGGGTGGGGACACAGAGTCAAACCAAATCAATTCAATAGGCCAACACTCAGACTTTTGGCCAAATTTTCCATTGTCAAGAAAGGCTGGAAGACGTGTATGAGAAACATAGGAAAAACAGATTTTGTTAAATGTATCCAGTCTCTTCACATTCTGTTTTTACTCACTAAATATCCATTTTTCTTTTGCTTTCACATAAAGAACACATTCTTCCATTCCCTCAAAGTTCTATTCAGTGACCACATCCAGATCAAAGTCCAGTATTTTCTAGTGATGTGAAAACTCTTCATTGAGTCCAAATGTGGCTCTTCATTAACTGGCAACTCTACTTCAACCCTTTACTTCCACATCACATATTCAATTTATGAAGGTAGTGAAAGAACATAATAACTACATTAAAAGCTTCCATTCAGAAGAGGGAAAAACGTGACTGTGGCAAGAGTTTATAAAATCTTGCAGGGAAACATTTTGAAGCGTCCCTACACATTTGGAGGAGAAAATTCCTTTATTAGACTAAGTCTAATTTCTGGGAACTCTCCCTTATCCATTGCTGTCCCTGGCCCCCTCCCTCCAGGCTACTGAAACATCTTCCTTGACCATTATCCTCTATAGACACACCTGCGGTTGGTATGGAAGATTAGGCCTTCCCTTGCTATTGTAGAGGCTTTGAAAGCCTGATTCCTGTTTCAGTAGGAATCCACACCCTTAATCTTATCTTTGTCATAGAGCTGGGTCTCATGGTCATTGGTCCCTCAAAAGCTACTTCAACTTTACATTCTATTTTTGGAAATGTAGTGGCAGTTTCATTTCCAACTCTTTCAGCTCCAAAATTTTTGTACATTTTAAATTCTGTTTGATTTACTGAGCCAGGACTAGGAGTAAGATACATTCACCCACAAAATGTGGACCAGTGAGCTAGACATTAGTCACATGGCCATTGTCATATCCAACTTCAAGAATAATTTAGAACTAAAGCCTAGCTGCGAACCCAGCAGAAAGGAAAACCAGCTTGATTAGCAGCCAACCAGTTTCTGCCATAACTAGTAAGTTTGAAGGATTATTACATTTTGTAGAGTGAATTTCTGTTTTTTGTTTTTTTAAGGTTTCATGATAGAGAAGATGAAGACAAGAAAGTCTCTAACTTCTGTGAAATATATCATGTATATAAGAATTCCATTTTCTGAAAACTCTTGCTGTACTATTAATAGCATGACTTCCAAAGTAAAAATAGGAAGCAAATACTATAATTTTGAAAAAGTAAAAACACATTTTGCCCTATCTTTTTAAATCACGTGTTCAGAATCGTGCAATTTGAGCTTCACTTTTTTTCAGGTTCCAGCTGTTCATAGTATTTTAGCTGAAAGTGATATAGGAGTTAAGAAATCACTTAGGTAGATAGCAAGGGTATGGGAGTCCTCGGTAAGGCTTTTCTTTTTGATGAAAAGCAGCCCCAGACTATTTTCCTTTCTGATGAAGAGCAGCCTGTAAAGTCGAACTGCAGACATAAACAAGCAAGCTGGGAGCTTGCATGAGTGAATGCCAGCAGGAACTCAAAACTAGACATGTCCAAGATGGCAGCTCCATCTTCCCCTCTGTCAGCCACATATACTGTAAGGAGCAGACAAGATGGCACCAATCAACTGGAAAGCCTATTTGCATAATAAGATTAGGATGGGGCAACCAGCCTTCCCATGCACTCTGTAAATGTCATACCTGATAGAACAAATCTGTGAGCCCTATGTAAATCAGACACCACCTCTTAAAACTGGACTATAAAATCTGGGGCATTTGCCACCAACAGCCCTTTTCACTCAGTGACCCCTCTCTCTATGGAGAAAGCTGTTTCTACTTTCTCTTCTCTTCTGCCTATTAAACCTCTGCTCCTAAACTCCTTGTGTGTGTCCATGTCCTAAATTTTCCTGGCATGTGACAACGAATCCCCAGGGTATAAACCCCAGACAACGTAGCTGCTTCAAAAGGACGTTTCTGGACAGAGATTTAAATGTAAATCTACTGGGAGACTTTCTGCATACAACGAATGTATTCCTTATGACTAAAGATAGAACCAAGAGAAGAAACTAAATATTTCCATCCTAAACATCTCTAAAATTCCTTGATGGAGAATTCCCAGGACAAACCAACAAGGAGTAAAAGTTGTTCATTCTCTTTAAAGGAATAATGCAGAATGTTAGTTTTAGCCTCTAATAGATGACCTGTGCAAACCTAAGGCAATGGCTTTTTTGTGAATCACCTTGATAATTATCACCCACAGGAGTCAGGCTTTTGTCTGTGGACTCCTTCTCACAGTTATATTCTGGAATGTAAGGCAAACAACTTTGGTATAGTTGTAAAAAGACAGTAGTGCTCACACTTCTGCCCTCATGGAAAGTATAGACACATTTTCTTTCTCAATTACTCAGTGAGTCATATTTTCTTTTGGTTATCACTGAATAGCAAAAAACTCAGTATTTCTATCATATTATTTATAATGTCTACTAGAATTATTCTTCAACTAAGTCCCATCATCATACTACAAATTGGATAAAATTTAAAGCATTTTAATTCAGTAATTTTCCTTGCCCAAACAGAAAAAAAAAAAGGGAAGAGTTTTATTTCCCATTGGCTAGCATGGACTTGGGAACTAAAGTTAGGATTTTTTTTTTAAATCATTAAAGCTTGGATTCTATCATTCATTTAATTTTATCTTCATCGTACATTTTATTTTCACTAGTTACCACAGACTTAATGATTCTAAATATACAGTTCCGTCAGCTCAGGACATTTGCAATAAGCATTTTTCCCCTTGATTATGGCATAGAAAATCTTCAGAGAGTTGCACAAAGCCTATACTATTCACTCCATTTTTAATTCATCCCTCCAAATTAATGGTTTCCATTAATTAGACAACAAAAACTGAAAAGGAAAAAATGGAAGGTACAGTGTTTCTCATCTAAAGGTGAGTGCTGTAAGAGATGTTAAGCAGTTGGGCCAGATTTTAATGAATTCTCAGATAGGTTTTAATTAGGGTTGGCATATGAACTGAATAGGTCTATAGTACCCTATACATGAAGGGTTCTTTTTAACACTAAAACCTAGAATTATTATATGTAATTAGTGTTAGAAATGAAAAGATACGAATGGCATATTTTCAGGGCCAAAATAATACTAATTCAGACCACATTTCTAGCAGGTTTCCAGATCACACTGGCTGTCATTTGCGATCTGTACTGTATTACCATATTTCACAAACGTCAACATTTGGATATCTAATAGGTAAACAAAAGGTATAAGGGCAATATCTTTGTTCTTATTCAACTGGTAATTTAATCACCAATTAATCTACTTTTTATAACTACGTGGGTTTTATATTCTGTAGCTCTTCAAAATGTACCATATGTGCCAGCTGACAGAATCAACCTGATCTGAAAGATGGTGAAGAGTCTCAATAACCACACAGTTTAGGTAGATTTACTAGACAACAATTTTGCAAGTGGCTCAAGAGCAACAGTGCCTATTATTAAGAAAGCTATTGACCTGTTACTTAGCCAACAAGTACTATTTACTTTAAAGGACGCATCCATCTTGCCTACTGAACAATGAGGTAGAAGAATTCTTATAACCCCTTTGATTTGATACCAGAGACACAGAATTAAGTTACTTTAAAATATTGTTCTACCGTACACTTTGTAAAACATTCAGACAAAAACTAAAACTGTTTTAAGGCATTACCAGTAATTTATTGTCAGAGAAAATAGAAACACTGGGAAACTGATTCTTGAAGAACATATTTTTAATTCATATCAAAATTAACACTTGAATATTGTTAATAAAAGATCTTGCAAACTTTATGGTGGAATAAAAAATGTGACCAGGGAGAGTTTATACTCAATACAAAACTGCAGAGTAGATAAATACATCACTAGAAATATCATTATCAACATAAGCATTAACAACATACTGTTTCACATGCACTATTAGAAAGAAAGAGCTTGAAAGGATCTTGTCTTACTGAAACTCATAGACCAACTTGGGAAATGGTTAGGATTACTCTACATCAGGGATCAGTACACCTTTTTCTGTAAAGATTCTGACAGTAAATATTTTAGACAATATGGTATGCTGTAGCTATTCAATTCTGCCATTGTAGCATGAAAGCAGTCATAGATAATATATAAGTGATTTGATATATTTGTATACCAATAAAACTTTATTTATTGATAGAAACTCTAATTTAAATGTTGTATCATTTTTCACATGTCACGAGATATTTTTCTTTGGTGTTTTTCCAACCATTTAAAAATGCATAAATCATTCTTAGCCTGTGGGCTGTTGAAAAATGGGAAGTGGCCTGAATGTAGCCCATGGGACATAGTTTGCAGATTCTTGCTCTACATTATAATTTGCCTGGGACTGTCTCAGTTCGCATCTGATGACCTGGCATAATTATTAATAGCTCCCTCTTTAAATCTCTAAATGTTCTGATGTGAGTAATAAATTACATGATCACCTTAGCTATGGTGAAAATGTATCAAAACCAAAAGTCAAAAAAGTCATGCAATATACACAGCTTTGCAACAGAATTACATTATACAAATATTTTATTTATAAATGCCAATCAATTCATGCTATTGAATATAAGTGCTATTTGTGATCTGACTTACATAGTGTACATCTGAAGGCATAATTGAGTAAATCAGGGAAGGCATTCACTAGCTAAAGAAAAAACCTACCACTCGAGAAAACTACATAAAACAAATGATAATTAAGTTAGTCTGAGATGAGCTGAAAGGGTATCCAGAAGAAGGAGGCTTAAAACAAATTGAACAAGCCTTCTTTGTTACATTGTTAGAATATTATTCATGAAATGTGTTTTGACACAGGTTAAGCAGTCAAGTTTAATATTTGAGAACATTACTGCGGATAAGGTGGAAATTGACATGGTCAGTTAAAGAAAACAGAAATGTTTTGGCATGAATTTTTTTTTCAGGAGTTAAATGAGTTAAAAAGTGAAGTACCAGATACATAACAGAAAGCTGGCCTCTTGGGAAGTCCTATGCATCAAAAGTATTTTCATCCCAAGTCTGCATAATTAATCCAACTCAGATTTTACAACGATCAACACAATGTGCAAGATACTACTTCCAGTCTTAGTATTCTGCAATCACATTTCCTGGTTAGACCCAAAGCACTGTGAATTTTCCATAGAAAGGTTTTGTTTGTCACTGAAATGACCAATAATGACATCATAAACTTTAAGCTGACAGCCACAGTTTCATCAGGAGGATGCACAATTCAAAGAACATATTTTCTTCATCCAGCTCAAATGTTAACATGTACCATGGAAGATAAAAGCACCAGTTTGTGCCCCATGAAGACAAAAAATAATGATACGCTTCAAGGAAAAGCATGATATGTGGTTTTGCAACCCATGGTAAAAACTCATAGTCAACACCATGAGATATCACAATACCTCCAGAATTAACTCTTGCTCTCTGTTTTTGGGACCAGTATGACTCTGTAAAATGGCTTACTATTATAAATAATGATAAAGGATTTCTGTCATGGCTTTCCTCCTACATTATTTTATTGTATTTATTATTTTCTTCATCTAAACATCAGGCTCCCTTGCTACATATTACATGCGGAGCAGTCTGGGAACTGCAGCATAACTCAAAATCATCATGTACCATGAGGACTAAAATCCAGAGCTCTGTCCAAATTTTGTTCCATTGGTTTTATGGCTTTATCCTTTCCTGACTGCAAATTTGCTGTATGTTTTAAGGAAACCAGTCATTAATAACAATAGAAAAAGTTTTCATACTATGAGGAAAAGACAAATAAAAACATAGACTGACAAAACCATAAAAATCAATCTTCATGAAAAATGAGAAAGTGATATTTACAGCCTAATCAAAGAGACATGGAAAGAGATGTATACAGTACAGCATCATATATGGATAACTCATTGCATAGCTGAGGATAATTTTTACTAAGACCATTTTCCCCTTTTCTGGAAAAATCTTTCGGTACATTCTGCTGAAGTACCCAGATATTAGTGTCTAATCCCTATAACAAATGTCTCCTTTCACTGACTTCCTGGACCCAGTACATTTGGCTCCCTGATGTGATCAATTGGCAGAGGACATGCACTTGGAAGTTTTCACACTATAACTAGACTATAACTGAGACTAGAATCTCACTTTCTACTTGGATACAGTGCTAGGTGTTAAAAATATTTATGCCTGGCATCAGAAAGAATATAATGATTGCACTACTTAAAGTCAATTTATGTAAGCAAATATCTTTTTAGATTTGTGTTCTATAAAAATGAAAGCTAAATTTAACATAAAAGCCAAAATTTAATAAATTAAAAATTTCAAATACTACATTGTACATGTTTGGTTAATAAAATCTTTGAACATCTTAAGTCTCTTTGCTGAATTCTTTGGGTATTTTATGCAAGTTACAGTTAACAAAATCATAGTTATTTTTCTATTTTTTGAAGCTTTCAGGCTAAAAGTTGATGTTGGCTTAAAACAAGAAACTAACAAAATCTACTTCTTGTTTTGGAACTTCTTTAATTGGAAAAACTTATAACTTCTTTTCTTGAACATGACTTTGCCTGCCTTATAACTCTAGATTAAACATATATAATAAGTCAGTTTATATATAGAAACAGTAGTTAATATTTTGGGTTGCTTTTCAAGTACAGATTTGCTACATTGTTCACACTTATTCCTCATATATTCCTCACAGTAACTCTAAAAAATAAGAACTATTATTATACCCACTTTGCAGGTGGAGAATCTCAGGTATAAAGAGACAAAATAATCATGAGTAACTGGTGCAACTAGGTTTAAAATAAGCAGTCTGATTCCAGAGTCAGTTCTTTTTAACCACCATTCAATGCTGCTGTCTTGTATTTTATTCTTAAAATGACATGTTTGCAAATCTTAAAAATTCTAGTATGTTAGAGTGATTGATATAATTCACTAAACGATACCAGAGTATGAACCCTCTGTCAAATCTATGTATCAACTGTCACATACACGTGGCTTGTTATATGTACTACATTTGCAAACAGACAACAAATAAATTCATTTAGGTATGGAATCAGAATAACTTTCTATTATCCAGAGCTGCCAGACAAATTTGAACTTGCTGCTACTTCAACCACATCACCTCTCTTGAGGAATGCATTCATTACTTTTGCACTCTATTGAGGTCATAGAATTTTAAGAGAGTCACTTGTTGTTCTTCTATCTGTTGAATCTATTGCTGATATCCAGAAACTATTGGCTGAAACTTTGAGAAAAATGACAAGGTTACTACTCCTGCTATGCTCTCATTATACGTGACTTTGTGGGTCAGCATCTATAGAGAATACAGGCAATGAGGAATCTGCATTTACAGAATTTCTGGTTGCAGGAAGAATATGGTTCAGTAGGGTCACCGGGTTTCTATTCTACTATCAATAACTTGAGATAAGATAACTTGTATTTTAAGCTTTATTAACAGATTAAATCTAAAAAGATTTTTAATTTGAAATCACAGTACAAATGTCCAACCTTTGAATCTTAACCCCTGTTTAATCATGACCTTTGGTAAAAGGATAATTTTAAGGCAAGGTATTGCATTAAAATGTCATTCAAACAGTTAATTCCATTTTGTAGTCTCATTTTAATACTATATTAAAAGTCAAGTAAAAACCTTCACCCAAGAGCCCCCAGAAAGGAAGATAGCCCTGTTGACACCTTGATTTTAGCCCACTAAGACCCATTTTGGAGTTCTGAACTCCAGAACTGTAAGAAAATGAATCTGCTTTGTTTTAAGCCATTACATTTGTGGTAATTTGACAGAGCAGCAATAGGAAACTAATACAACATCCAATTTCATTTTATTCTACTGTCATCTCCCTTATATACATATATCTACATATAAAAAGAAAGGGAGGGAGAAGGAGAGTGAAGGACAGAGGGAAGGAGAAGAAAAAAACTATAGGTTTCCACAGCTGAGAATAAGTTAATGCATGCCCTTATTAAGTATAGTTGAGTTCCCAAATCAACTTCTTTTGTTCTTGTCTGCTAAGCAATATGCAATCTTAAGGGGGAACTTTAAAAATTAAAGTTAAACAGACTAAAAAATTAAAGTTACTAAATGCTTCTTTTGGATTAATTAACTGTACAAATAGAGAACAGAGTGCAAATCAGTTTGGGCCTCCCCTGGGATGCTATTAAAGAAAGAAATGTTGCTGTTATTTTCACTAGAATGAGATATAATTTTGGTTCCATCTCCTCATTCAGTTTGTAATACATAAGAACTCAGACACCATTGTGTTTCAGTAATAACTTAATGCCTTACCTGAAAACACAAATATGAGAAATTCTGATAAACTAAACCAATATCTGTTGAAATTAGGGTTTAGGAAAAATGTTCCCTTGTGATAATTACAAAACAAGCTGTTGCTAGCAGTAAACTTTATCTGTTTTACTTTGAGGATGATTAACTGTCCTATTGAAATAATTTTATAGCTCTAAAATATAGTTTCCTTTTGTTAACCCAATATGAGACTTTCTCAGAAATAAAAAATTAAGACCAGAATGCTGGTTTCATTCTTTTGCTTTTATAAAAATTAATAATGAGCCAATTAATAATTAGCCAACAAATAATTATGTATAGCTTAAGAGGACATCTTACTTCTTTAATGCCTGTACTAAATTTCAGTTAACATCAGGTACCTGGAAACAGTGATGATTTTGATTCAACATGGGAAGTTTGATTAATAAGAATATGAGTAATAAAATGATAATAGTGTTAACATGATTTGCATAGTTTAGTCTTCATGTATGATACTTTTAAAATAGGACCTGTAAAAATTTTATAGCAATGATGTGTGTGCCATATTCAAAAATAGTCCAGTTAGCTAGTTTGCATTTGTAAAGTTTCACTGCTAAATTATCATTCTAATAAGATTGCAATCATCTTGAAAAGATAACATACAATCCGATATAGACTAAACATATTACCATAAAACATAGGCTTAAACATTCTATGGATTTACTCTCTGCAGTGTTGTTGCCCATGGTCTTTTTTTGGCAAACACATGTGGGTATCCAATGGCCACAACCAGATAAATAAAGCCCAAACAGCCTCTTTTTCTAGGGCTGAGCATTCGAAAAGCAGTTAGGTTGATACTTTAGCATTTTCAGTTTTCTTTTTTTCTCCTAATAATTTTCTAACCACTCTATAGTTACAACAGTTTCCTTTAAAATGCAACAATTAAATCTTACTATAGTAAAAGTCTTGATTTTCTAGACCTGGAGATCTTTTAGCAAATGTTCATTCTTTCATGGAAGTCTTAACTTGTGAGAAGATTATCAATCTTTAAAAATGCCTTAAGTATTAAAACAATGAGATACCACTACGTATTTCCTAGAATAAGCAAACTGTGGAGCAACAGAAACTCTCATTAATTGCTGGTGGGAATGCAAAAGGTTACAGCCACTCTGGAAGAAAGCTCGTGAGTTTCTTACGAAACTAAACGTATTCTTACCATAAATCCAGGAATTGCACTGCTTGATATTTATCTAAAGAATTGGAAAAAAAAAAAGTATGTTCACAAAAAAACCAGCACATTGCTGTTTACAACTTTATATAACTGACAACCAAGATGTCCTTCAGTAGGTGAATGGATAAGTAAATGGTGGTATATCAGCACTAAATAAAATGAACTATCAAGCCATAAAATGATAAAATGAACTATCAAGCCATGAAAAGGCATAAAGAAAACTTGAATGCATATTACTAAGTAAAAGAAGCCAATCTGAAAAGCTAAATATGGAATGATTCCAACTATATGACATTATGGAAAAGGAAAACTATAGAGACAGAAAAAATATGAGTGTTTGCCAGAGGTTAGCGGGGAGAGAGGGATGAACAGGCAGAGCACTGTGGGGTTTTAGAGCAGTGAAATTACTCTGTATGATACTACAGTGATGGATATGTGTCATTATACCCTTGTCCATCCCACAGAATGTACAACACCAAGAGTGAACCCTAATATAAATATGGAGTTTGGGTTACCAGGTTGTGTCAATGTAGGTTCATTGAAACAATGTACCACTGTGGTGCAAGATGTTGGTTGTGGGGAAGGTTGTGAGTGTGTAGGGAGACATGGGGAATATGGGAACTCTCTGTACTTTCTGCTCAATTTTGCCGTGAACTGAAAACTTCTCTAAAAAATAAAGTTTATTAATTAAAATAATGTCTTAAGCAGGGCTGTGATGGTCCATGGAGAAAATGACAGCAGCAGGCTTGACCACCACTGATAAAGCCCATGTCAAGTGTGCCCAGGGTGACCCAGGGCTCAGCTTGTGTGTAGAAGGCCCTCGTGTATTTTGCCAAGTTTCCCATGGTGGGAGTGAACACACCAAGTGCCTTCCTGAAGTCACACCACAAAGAGCATGAGATGCCTAAGTTCATTGCCATTTCCACGTCGGGTCTGAGACCTTTCCCTACAGGGATGGTAACCATACTCTATTCTACAACCCTCCATGAACCTGCTTCCAATTGGCTATGATGATGAATAAAGAGAACCTGGACCACTCCGTGGACACCAGGGGCCACATCACTGTTTTTGACCATTACTCTGCAGGTGGACAAAAAAAAAAAAAAAAAAAAAAAAAAGTGTGTCAAATGATAACTATCCCTTTGCTTTTGACAGAAAGTAGCCTAAATAAACAACAGATTTTTTAAGTACTAAAACTTTTAATTAACTGATTTATTTATTCATTCTGAAAATGGGTACAGATCACTGACATTTTTGCTTTGTAAACATCCTTAATTTCGGAGAGATTGTACACAAACTTTGAGGGTCTTACAGATCATTTACTGAATTTATTAAACACTCCACAAACACAAAATTATTAGATGCATTCTAATATAAAGGATTGTAATTTTGTCTTTATTTACTAGTGTTATTAATAGCATCAAGCTCTACTAAGGCATTTTTTTCTGCTTAAACTGTAGTACCTGTAATGATATGTCTTTATAACAAAGTTGGTAGTATTTCCTCAAGTCAACTTACATTAAAGCCAAACCTACAACATATATTACTACAAGGAGTCATTTCCTAACAGTAGAATGAATGTAGAATGCCAATGATTAGTTTATTTTCAGTATGCCACAGTGTTCTTCGAGGAAATATTTATCTAGCACATTCCCATGGCATTCAACCACTGTATTGTTAATTGTTTTGCATCAAACCAAATAATTTGATAGGGTAACAAAAAATAAAAGGGTTAAATTAGAAAAAAACAAATTCCCTAACTCTCAAAGTAATTATTATTAAAATACTATTAAAAGGTATGCAACCTAATTGCATCACACATGTATGCATGTGCTCAAGCACACACACACACATACAATAGTTTAAAGGAAAACTAGCATTTATAATAGTACTCAAACTGAAGGCAATATAAGAAACAGCAATCAAAAATATGGCTACCTAGATTTCCAATGAGTCACTGAGGAAGTAAGCGAGGTACGTTGCTGAGGGCATTAACACTTTTGTGGTCATTACTCACCATAATGATAATTTCAGAAACAGTATCTTAGCAGCAGACAAGAAATGATATTAAATGAGCCTAATTTATTCCTCGACTGGGTCTAACAACACAATCATGTTACTAATGGCACCAGATTTAAAAACCCTTCCACATGCAAGTAGAAAATGAAAGTAAATACTGTATTTAATCTGTAAACCAAACACATACTACTAGTTCAAATCATAAAGATCTAGGCACTGGGCTGCCTAACAGAATAAACTAAATACATTTTCACATATTTCGTTTCTTTTGCCATCAGCTTAGCTCTGTTACTGTTCAATCTGAAAACAACCTCTTTAACAATAACATCAGATAATTGAGTTATAAATAGATGTAAAACAGTAGGAAGTGGTGCATCACCATATGTGGCTTTTATAAATTGTAAGGGATGACTTCATTATTAGCACACAGCTTGCCCCATGATCATTGTAAATCATTTCATTGATGAGATAATAATAATGGCTTATGATATTATCCCCTTGTCCATTGTCATAACTTTCCAGTAGGGCTCAGCAGGTAGAGAAAAAAAATTTGAACAGGTTTATATCTTTCCTTTGGTGTGTGTACATAGCAATATGCACTTATAAAAAGCTTTATAGAAGCAAGAAAATGTAGTACTCCTCTTAAAAGATGTTACCAAGAGATCAGCAAACATTTGTAAAAACTGTTGGTTAGGATTATCTGAGCTAGTTTCAGTAATGTATTTAAAACCCTTGACCATTGTGTGCTGTGTTCAGAGGAGAAAGGAAAATAAAAGGCAAAACCTTCTCCATTATTGAGCACCCACTATATGCCAGGTACTTGGCATAACTTACCTCGCTTGATTCTTACAGCAACCCTGTGAGGCAGATACTGTCAGCGACATTACAGAGACATGAAAGTCGAGGCTCCTCAATGAGTAACCAAGACGGGATTGAACACAGATCAGTCTAGCTCCAGACTCCACTTGGTGCTTTCCATCATTGCCCTAAAATAACCTGAGGTAAATCAGGAAGAAATGGTGAATTAGAAAGTTAATAACTAGCATTTTAACCAGTGTTGGCATTAGTGAAGCCAAACATCTAGTAGTTCGGTATAGTCACTGAAAGTGTGACACTTTCATGATGGATTCTGAATAGAAGGTAACAGACTACACAACTCTCCAAGTGGTTGGCATTTAGATCAGTGCTTCTCATTCTATTTGTGATGAAGAGCTATCCTTTATGTTTGTTTTAATTTCCAATCCATTGCACACTTTGTGGAATGCAATAAAAATAAAGCATTACAAAAAGGAAGTGAAAAAGTAAAGCAAAATATAAAGAAAATGAACTCAATTATTTATAAGTAGATTTGACAAACAATCACACTGATCACATGCTCAGATATAGCGGCAATGTCAAAGTGCTGTAAAAGTTTCTAAATGCTCACACGTGACTTCTGTTCTTATCGTGGACTCATGACAAGCCATTCTCAGACCAATTGAGGTCAGAAGGCTTCACTGTGATGGTCATATCCAGAGAACTTGATGGAGGCCATATCACTTGTTACTTTCCTTTCTAGAAGCACACTCAGGCAGTACAAAAATGTCAGAGCTTCTCAAGTTTTGGGTCATTATGCTTGGAAACTTCTGAAATCTCAGCAATTTGCACAAATGCTGCTGATTAAAAGTAAACTGAAGCATTCAGAACTTTTGAGTCATTTTATCACAGCACAGCCAAATGTTTGGAATGGCCAACATATTCTGTTTTTCATGCTTCCTCCTCTCCAGGTCATTACATTGTTTTTCAGGAAAAATGTTTTTGATTGACTTGAGCAGTAGACAATCTACTCCCTATGTTTTTAATTTTAAATGAAACAATTACATGATTTTTTTTGTCTTAAAATTAACCTTTAGAAAACAAGATTGTTAAATGTATCCTATACTCTTGTTACTTTGGAATTGTCATTTGGCCTCATTATGCCTTTAACAGTTTTCACTTCTAATCATCGACATAGTACTTTAACATATTTGTGCAAAGGACTGACAGTAATTGCTGTTTAGGAAAGTAATATATGCTTCTTTGTCAATGCAAACACTCAGATCCCAAAGTCCATTCTGTGTGTGATTTTCTATTAGCACTTAAAAAAAACCCTAACATAATGAAAAGGTGATATGAATAAATACCGCATCAATTATAACATTATATACATAATTTGAGACCCACAGTTTTCTTTTATAAACCTGACTGCTAATTGACATGAAATTTAGATTTGCATAAAAATGCTTTAATAATCGTAGCATTATGTTCACCAAAACATGGAACACTTAGACAAAAGTGAAATAGCACTCAATGTGACTTTTTTTTTTTTTTTTGAAAAACCGTTGTTAGAGCTGATGATTATACTGCTTTCAGAGTAATGTGCTTTTCTTTTTGGCTGTGTTTCCATATATGTAGGAGAATATATCAACAGATGAAAGTAAAATTTAAATTTCAGAACCTAAATGGAATTACAATTGTCCAATTTCATTATCATACATTTCATTTTCCGGATCATCAGATTTTAATCCCCTGTAGTCCCAATATCAAATGTCAATGAGTTTTAAGAGTAGACAAGGGAAAGGGGAAGAGTGTGAAATAATATCACTATTTTACTTTGCAATAATATCCATGACCAAATATGTAATAAATACAATTTAAAATGAAATTAGTTTTCAACATGGAATGAGAGAATGTAGGGCTGATTGGTAGGTGTTACTAAGAAGTAAACACTACTGAAATATCTATTAGAAATTGGTATTGAAGCCAATCATGTTTTGGTATGATGTTATTTTTTATTAATTTCATCTTAAAAATCAAATTTGTATTAAACACCTTAAATAGACTGATTAATTGTGATCAAAAAGAAAATAAAAGTACTCATTTTTTGGAATTTTTACTCACATCCAGGGGAGAGTGATCTTAAATTAGCAACAGATTTCTTAAAATACATAAAACAAAAACTGCTTGGTATCCTAGCTAATGAGATAATAAGAACTATTATAGTAGTATTTCATCATTTGTAAAAGAAGTGGCATTCGCACATTTGTTGCCATTAGCAGAATGACTTTTTAATGGATATTATAATAGCTTATATCACATAATCAGACTGAGATTCAGTCTATCCTGCCAAATACAAAATTAAACAACATGTTTCTGTCTAACCAAAATGTTCATTCCACTTCCTTATAAAGCTGAAAAAGAAAAGCATTGCTTCTTCTCAATGACATGTTTGGGTAACACACACATTTGTCATTTTGCTGTGATCCACCCAACCTTCCTTCTGTAAGTTATACCCATAAAAATTAAATAGATTAGTGTTCACTCATTAAAAACTCTTATTTCTTCAAAGGTAAATATATTTACTTAAAAATCTGCAAAAGCCATGCAAAAGTTTAAAAATAACAAAAACAAGTAAATTTTATACTACCGGGGAAAAAATTTGCTATGTTTTAAGCATAGCAAATATCCAAAAAAAAATTTGGATATTTTAGTTAACCACACTGAAATGAGGTACTCATGATAAAATTAGTTGACAGAAAGAATAAAATCTGGACTAAATTATTAGTAGCAACAATCTTAGGATACTAGCACCATAACATAACTGATGTCAACTCCATGGAGTATATTTTAAGAAAGTAAGAAAATACAGGACTTCCAAAGGAAGAAGCCTAGGGGTCTGGATGAGTTTGGCCTTCAGATTGATTAAAGCAGAAGTCACAACTGGCAGCCGAACAGCAGAATCTGACCATTTGAATGTGTTTTATTTGGCTTACACAGTGCTGAACTGAACAAATTTTACAATGGATGGTAATATTTAGAAATCAGGAGATTTCTCATACAAATGAGATTTCTAGCTTCTAAAGTAGGGGGTGGAATTGAAAGATCTGTCAACAGAGGCCAACATTTTCCCCTTGGCAACAATTGACTGAAGCTGGGAGCTGCTGCATACCCTGTTCAGATAAGGCATGAATTCTCCATCTTGCCCCAGGCCCATCTCTCTCTATTACATCTTATGCTAGCCAACTGCACAGATTCATGCCCCAATATAGACTGTGTAGATGTGTGAGTGTGTTACAAATCCCTGAGCAAGGCTCTGAAAATGTATGGTCTAGAAAGACAAGGGGATCTATGAACATACTTTTCAATGATTTACAGATTGTTATATAGATGAGAAACTAGATGGTAAGTTTTCACAGAAAACATAAAAGTATAGAATTTAGAGGGTTATGGGTTTTAAGAGAAGATAAGAAAAAAATTATAGCTTTTAGAAAGAAGTATTTAACAAAAGGGAAGACTTTTGCAGACAGGAGTATGCATTCTTTCACTGGAGATATTTAGGCAAAAGCTGGGTGGTCAATAGAATTGCTACCATAGCCTTGAAAATTAGTGATTCTGTAAGAAAAAAAAAGCCATTGAATTATATCTGTGTATATGAAAGTAGTATAACTTTAGTTGTTATATTGCTGCGTTACTGGAAAATTCCTTTTGCGTTGATTTTAAAGTTCTCTCCATCTTTCAGATGCCATGTAGACAGGGAAAATAGGACTTTTATAGCACATATATAGTCATTGCTCAGAATTTCCAATTTTTAATCTTAAATTTGTATACATAGGTACATTTTCCATTAATCTCCTCTTTATTTTATATTTATAACCTATAGTAAGATGCTTATGAGTAAGAAAATATTGACTAGAAAATTTGCCCCATTACTTACTTAGTGAAGAATAAAGCCTAAAAGCAATGCCATTTTCTACAAAGGCAGGAACTCATAGGCACAGGATAGAATTATGTTGTTTTTGGTCAAAAATAATTGTAAAAATGTTTAATATTCTTCACTTAAAAGACAGAAATTTCTCAGCACCATTATGAATATGTGCCTTTACAATTTTTTAATGGAATTTCACAAGCTCTAGGCCTCCATAACAGTTTTCAAGTTGTTACCACTAACTATTGCAGCTTAAGCCACTGGGAAAATCACAAACACCACTGATGCTATTTACAATTGAAGAAATTATATGAAGACTCCACTTCTGCACACACCCAGAATCAAAGCTAAAGTACCCTACCCAACCAAAACCACAGATATATCTTCAGGAAAAAAAAACCTTTCTCTACAAAAGGCAATCCAAAAAATTGGAAGAAGCAACTGTTATACTAGATGTGCAAATATAAATATAAGAACACAGGAAAAAAATTTTAAAACAAGGATACATGACACCTTCAGAGGAACAATAATTCTCCAGCAACAGATTCCAATGAAAAAGAAAGTTATGATATCCAGAGAAAAAGAATTCAAAATCATGATATTAAAGAAACTGAGTGAGATAAAAATAAACATAGATAAACAAAATAAAGAAATTAGAAAAATAAGTCAGGGTATGAATGAGAAATTTACCAAAGAGATAGATAATCATAAAGAGGAACCAAACAAATTCTAAAATGGAAAAATTCATTGAATAAAATACAAAACACCTTTGAAAGCTTCAGTAACAGACTAAATCAAGCAGATAAAAGAATTTCAGAACTTGAAGACAAGTCTTTGGAAATAACCTAGTTACACAAAAATTTAAAAAACTAAATGAAAAAAATGAAAAAAGCCTATTTAATATATGGGCCACCATAAACTGGTGACATGTTCAAGTTTTTGGTTGTCTCAGTTCTAAGCAAAAAAAAAGGAACAGGAAACCTATTTAATTAACTTATAGCTAAAAACTTCCCAGGTCTAATAAGAGTTTCAGATATCCAGATACAGGAAACTCAAAGATCCTCAAATAAGTACAATTTTAAAAGGTTTCCACAACACGTTACAGTTGAACTGTCAAAAGTCAAAGAGATTTCTAAAAACAGCAAGAGATAACATCTAGTCATTTACAAGGGAAGCACCATCAGACTAACAGTGGATTTCTCAGCAGAAACCGTACATTTCAGGAGAGAAAAAGATGATATATTGGAAGGACTGAAAAAAAAAAGTATGTATATATATATAAAACCTGGTAGCCAAAATACTACACCCAACAACGTTAACCTTCATAATGAAGAAAATATTTTGCAGACAAGCAGAAACTGAGGGAATTCATCATCACAAGCTTGGCCCTATGGAAAAATGCTTAAGGGAGTTCTACAGCTGGAAGGAAAAGGATATTTACTATCATGAAAGCACACAAAAGTATCCAACTCGCTGGTAGAGAAAACAAAGTCATTCTAGTATTGGGTATATACCTAAAGGAATATAAATCATTTTACCATAAAGACATATGCATACATGTTCATTGAAGCACTATTCACAACAGCAAAGACATGAAATCAACCTAAATGTCCATCAAGAGTAGACGGGATACAGAAAATATGGTACATATATACCATGGAATACTACACAGCCATAAATAAAAAAGATGAGATCATATCCTTTGCAGCAACATGGATGGAGCTGCAGGCCATTATCCTAAGTGTATTAATACAGGAAAAGAAAACCAAACATTGCATATTCACACTTATAAGTGGGAGCTAAATATTGAGTAAATGTGAACACAAAGAAGGGAGTATCAGATACTGGGGCCTACTTGAGGGTGGAGGGTGGGAGGAGGGAGAGGATCGAAAAACTACCTACAGGGTACTATGCTTATTACCTGGGTAATAAAATAAGGTGTACATCAAACCCCTATGGCATGCAATGTACCTATATAACAAACCTGCACATGTACCCATGAACTAAAATACAAGTTTAAAAACAAAGCTCAACATCACTAATCATCAGGGAAACGCAAATCAAAACCTCAATGAGATATAATCTTATCCCAGTAAGAATAGCTATTGTTAAAAAGACAAAAACCAACAGATGTTGGTGAGCATACAGAGAAAAGGAAACTTTTATACACTGTAGCTGGGAATGCAAATTAGTACAGCCATTATGGGTAACAGTATGGAAATTTCTCAAAAAAACTAAAAATAGAACTGCCATATGCTCCAGCAATCCCACCACTGGTATTTATCCAAAGAAAAGGAAATCGGTATATTAAGGAGATACCTGTACTCTCACATTTACTACAGGACTATTCACAGTAGTCAAGATATAAAATCAACTTAAGTGTGCATCAACAGATGAATAGATAAAGGAAATGTGGTGTATATACAAAGGAATACTATTCAACCATAGAAAACAGAAATCCTGGCTTTGCGCAGTGGCTCACGCCTGTAATCCCAGCACTTTGGGAGGCCGAGGCGGACAGATCATGAAATCAAGAAACCAAGACCATCCTGGCCAACATGGTGAAACCCCGTCTCTACTAAAAATACAAACATTAGCCGGGCGTGGTTGTGCGTGCCTGTAATTCCAGCTACTCAGGTGGCTGAGGCAGGAGAATCGCTTGAACCCGGGAGGCAGAGGTTGAAGTGAGCCGAGATGGTGCCATTGTACTCCACTCCAGCCTAGGCAACAAGAGCGAAATTCCATCTCAAAAAGAAAAAAAGAAAAAAAAAAGAAAAAGAAAAAAGGAAAAAAAAATCCTGGAGGTGAGGGATTGGCCAACACAGCCGGGAAATGCCTTTCCCACTGAGAGAACCCAAAATATTCAGTACACCATCACACTTTAAACAGATCTTTTGAAAAACAACGACAACAACACCAACACCAACAAAAACACTGAAAGTCAATAGAGAGGTGATGCAGACATCAAAGTTGAAGAGGAAGGAAGCTAGGAAGTCTGCACAGAGCTGCCAAGCACCAGGACTGGTTCTAAGTCCTGAACAGGTGCCAAGTCCTGAACAGGTCCTAAAATGGGGGTGAACAAAGGAACTCTGGGGCCCCACACTCCCACTGTAGACATCTGGAATCTTAGCTACAAGAGATCCCACACTCTGGTAGACATTTGAATTGGTAAGGGGGACTGCTTGGAGAGTAGGCAGAAGTCAGAACTCAATCCTGTGTGGAGCCCAGAAGGTTTCACAAGTGGGGCAGCTGCAGGATAAGCACGCATTCCTAAGGCTCTCCATCTTGCTCTGAGTGACTCTCCCCCCTGCTGACTGCCAGGCGGGAAGAAAGCAGGGCTGCCTGAAACCACCAGAACAGGGCAGATCCACAGACACTCTTTTCCGCTTGCCCCTCTTAAGATGCTTGCCTGGTGGCTCCCGCAAGAGGGCGCGCACAGCACGGCCTCCACTCCCTGACCTGCATGTTTTGCTGGTGGTCTGGTAACAGTTCGAGTCTCCCCCAGCATAGCCGGTGTTCAGCCCCACGGCACCAATGAACAAAGCTGCAAGCCTGGTTCCAATGCCGCAGAGTTTAAGCATACCACCCAGGGGTACTGAGCTGAGGTCTGTAGCCTGAGCTCAAGCAGGCCTGAGCTCTTCCGAGAGTGAGAGTGGAGTCCTCACTAAGATTGAACTGCAGGTTCATGTGCCTTTAGAGGAGCTGGATGTTCCTCCCTCCAAAAGACTGATCTGGGATGAGTGTAGCCTGTTGGCCAGCCTCAGCTTCTACCTGATGAAACCACACCTCCCACATACCCCCATTCCCCCTATACCCTCCAACCACCCTGCCTGGAGCACCTAGAACAGCCCAGCCATCCGACCACAGAAGAGTTGGGACAAAACTAGTTGGCCAGGCCTGTTCCTGGGGCAGACACCAGAGGGAGACCCAGTTAGGAGAGTGCAAACTGGATAGAGCCCACAACTGTCTGCTGGGCAAAAACAAACAAACAAACAAACAAACAAACCCAGGCTGTGGGCACCACACCAGCTGCACATCTGTGGCCCTTGACCCACTGCATCACCAAACATCTGCAGATAAAAGCCACAACCCACTCGGACTCCACCAAGCTCCGAGTACTAGTAGGTCCCTGGGAGCTGTGGGTCTTTTGTCGATGTAAACATTACATTTCCATGGACTGGAAAAATCAATATCATTAAAATGGCCATACTGCCCAAAGCAATTCTTATCAAACTACCAGCATCATCTTTCACAGATTTCGAAAAAATGATTCTAAAATTCATATGGGACCAAAGAGGAGCCCAAATATCCAAAGCAATCCTAAGCAAGAAGAACAAACCCAGAGGCATCACATTACTGACTTCAAACTGTTACTAAGCTGCAGCAACCAAAACAGTGTGGTACTGGTACAAAAACAACACATATGCCAGTGAGACAGAACAGAAAAGCCAGAAGTAAAGCCACATATCCATAACCATCTGATCTTTGACAAAATCAATAAAAATTAAAAATGGGGAAAGGACTCCATATTTAATAAATGGTGCTGGGATAGCTGGCTAGCCATATGCCATAGTCATAAGCAGAAGAATGAAACTGGATCCCGCCCTATCACTATATACAACAATTAACTGAAGATGTATTAAGGACTTAAATGTAAGACCTCAAACTATAAAAGTTCTAGAAGAAAACCTGAGAAATACCTATCTCAACATCTGTCTGGCAAAGAATTTATCGGTGGTCCTCAAAAGCAATTGCAATAAAAAAATTACTAAGTCAGACCTAGAGAGCTTCTGCACAGCAAGCTAAACTTAAACTAGAGGGCTTCTGCACAGCAAAGAAACTACAACAGAGTAAATAGACAACCTGAGAATGGGAGAAAATATCTGCAAACTATGTATCCAACAAAGGTCTAATATCCCGAATCTATAAGAACCATAAACAATTCAACAAACAAAAAACAAATAACCCCATCAAAAAGTGGGCAAAGGACATGAACCAACACTTCCAAATAGAAGATACAAATGGCCAGCAAACATGAAATAATGCTCATTATCACTAATCATCAGAGAAATGCAAATCAAAACCACAATGAGATACCATCTCACAACATTCAGAAGTGCTATTATTAAAAAGTAAAAAACACCAGATGTTAGTGAGGCTGTGGAGTAAAGGGAATACTTATACACCGTTGGTGGGAATTTAAATTATTTTATCCACTGTGGAAAACAGTTTGAAGATTTTCAAATAACTAAAAATAGAACTATAATTTGACCCAACAATCTCATTACTGGGTATACACCCAAAGGAAAGTAAATTATTCTACCAGAAAGACAATGTATGTTCATTGAGACACTATTCACAATAGCAAAGACATGCAATAAACCCAGGTGGCCATCAATGGTGAATTGGCTAAAGAAAATGTGGTACATATACACCATGAATACTGTGTAGCCATAAAAAGAATGAAACCGTGTCCTGTGCAGCAACATGGAGGCAGCTGGAGGTCATTATCCTAAGCAAATTAACAGAGAAATAAAAAACCGAATATTGCATGTTCTCACTTATAAATGGGAGCAAAATATTGGGTACCATGGACATAAAGATGGGAGCAATGGACACTGGAGATACAAAAAGATAGAGGGAGGGAGGGGGCAGAGGTTGAAAAGCTACCTATTGGCTACTATGCTCACTACCTGGATGATGGGTTGTACCCCAAACCTCAACATGATGCAATATAACCATGTAACAAACTTGCACATGTACCCCCTGAATCTAAAATAACAGTTGAAGAAAAAAAAGAAAAGAAAAAAGAAATTTTATCATTTTCAACAACATGGATGGAACTGGAGACCATTATGTTAAACGAAATAAGCCAAGCACAGAAAGATAAATATCACATGTTCTCATTCATACATGGGAGCTAAAACAATTGGTCTCATGAAAGTAAAGAGTAGAATGACAGTTACCAGAGGCTGGGAAGTGGATAAAGGCATGTGGGGGGTGGTGAGGATGAAGAGTTTGATCAGTGGGTACAAACATACAGTTATCTATAAGAAATAAGTTATAATGTTTGATAGCAGAGTAAGTTGACTATATTTAACAATAATGTATTGTATATTTCAAAACTGCTAAAAAAAAAAAAGGAGGATTCCTAACACATGGAAATATTCCAACACATAAAAACAATAAACACTTGAGGTGATGGATACTCTAAATACCCTACTTGATCATTACACATCCTATGCATGAAATGAAATACCACATATACCCACTAAAAATGTACAAATATGTACCAATAAATGTTTTAATGAAATAAAATATTTCAACTTGGTCTGGATCATGATTCAAACAAACAACTTAGGATATTTATGAGGTAAATGTAAAGTTTTGAATAAAGATTGGATATAAGATAAAATACATAGTTACCATTGACGGAAAATGTTTTGAGAACAGGATAATTACATATTCTTGAAGTTTCACTCCACATAATTTATTAATTACAATGGAAAAAAAAAGATGCCTTTACAATGGAAAATCTGCTGGACATGGACTTCACCAGATGAGAAAACATAATATCATCACTAATGGAATAAACTTACATCATGTTTCTCTTAATGCGTTGGATCCATGCAAAAAAAAATAAAAGGTTAACCAAAATCTAATCACTCAGCAGCAATCAGACGAATGCAAATTGAGTACCATTTTATAAAACGGTTGGCCTGGACTATTTTAAAACATGAATAACATGAAAGACAGAAGGAAAGAAGGAAGGAAGGAAAGAAGAAGGAAGGGAGGGAGGGAGGGGGTAAATAAAGGCTTGGAAATTATTCTAGAATAAAGGACACTAAATGCAAAGTATGATCCTTGATTGGCTCCTGGATTGAGAAGAAAATAAACAGCTATCAAGGACAGTGTTGAGACTATTGAGGGACATTGAATATGGGCTGTGTGTTAGTCACCTATATCATATTAGTGTTAATTTTTTTGAGTGTGATTATTTTATTATGATTATGTAAGATAATGCCTGGTTCTTTGTAGATACAGACTTAAGTATTCAGGCTGACGTATGACATCTGAAACTAATTCTCAATTTTTTTTTTTAACTTTTGAAGTCAGGGAAACATGTGCAGATTTATTACATAGGTAAACTTGTGTCATGGGGGTTTGTTGTACAGATTATTTAATCACCCAGGTATTAAGCCTAGTACCAATTATTTATTTTTCCTGATCCTTTCAGTCCTCCCACCCTCTGCCGTCAAGATTGAACCCCAGTGTGTGTTGTTGCCCTCTATGTGTCCATGTGTTCTCATCATTTAGGTCTCATTTGTAAGTGAGAACCTGTGGTATTTGGCTTTCTGTTCCTGTGTTAGTTTGCAAAGTATAATGATCTCCAGCTCCATCCATGACCCTGCAAAGGACATAATCTCATTCTTCTTTATGGCTGCATAGTATTCCATGGTGTATATGTACCACATTTTCTTTATCCAGTCTATCATTGATGGGTATTTAAGTTGATTCCATGTTTTTCCTATTGTGAATAGTGCTGCAATGAACATATGTGATATGTGTGCATGTGTCTTTATAATAGAACAATTTATATTTCTTTGGGTATATACCCAGTAATGGGATTTCTGGGTCAAATAGTATTTCTGTTTTTAGGTTTTTGAGGCATTGCCACACTGTCTTCCACGATGGTTGAATTAATTTACACTCCCACCAACTTTGTATAACTCCCATTCCTTTTTCTCCACAACCTCACCACCATGTTATTTTTTGACTTTTTAATAATAGCCATTCTGAATGGTGTCAGATGGTATCTTGTAGTTTTGATTCACGTTCCTCTGATGATCAGTGATGTTGTGCTTTTCTTCTTAAGACTGTTAACTGCATTTATGTCTTCTTTTGAAAAGTGTCCATTAATGTCTTTTGCCCACTTTTTAATGGGATTGTTTTTCTTGTAAATTTGTTTAAGTTCCTTATGGATGCTGGATATTAGACCTTTGTCAGATGCATAGTTTGCAAAAATATTCTCCCATTCTGTAGGTTGCCTATTTAATTTGTGGATGGTTTATTTTGTTGTGCAGAACACGTTAATTTAATCAGATCCCATTTGTCAATTTTTGGTTTTGTTGCAATTGCTTTTGGCATCTTTGTCATGAAATCTTTGCCTGTGCCTATGTCTTGAATGGTATTGCCTACGTTGTCTTCCAGGGTTTTTATAGTTTTGGATTTTACATTTAAGTCTTTAATCCATCTTCAGTTAATTTTTGTATATGGTGTAAGGGAGGGGTCCAGTTTCCATCTTGCACATATGGCTAGTCAGTTCTCCCAGCACCATTTATTGAATAGGTAATCCTCTCCCCATTGCTTGTTTTTGTCAGGGTTGTCAAAGATCTGATAGTCAAATGGCTTCAAAAATAAAACAAGCATGAGAGAGAATGTGTCCAAGTACATGGACCTGAACAAGAGAGAAAAAAAGAGAGAAAGGGTAAATTTGGCCAAATTTTAACAAATGCCAAATCTAAGTGAAGAGAAGGTATGCAGGTATTTTTTGTACTCTATTTGCAATTTTTCTGATGATTTGATATTTTTAAACATCGAAGCAGTGGTGGATGAAAATAATTATTTTTAATTATATGGAGTGAGATAATTGAATGGTAGCAACTTTAAAAATGAAAGTCTTTATTAATTAATGATGCCTACTGTATTAGTTTGTTTTCCCACTGCTGTGAAGAACTGCCTGAGACTGAATAATTTCTAAAGGAAAGAGCTTTAATTGACTCACAGTTCAGCATGGCTGGGGAAGCCTCAGGAAACTTACAATCATGGGGGAAGGAGAAAGGGAAGCAAGGCACCTTCTCCACAAGGCCTCAGGAAGGCAAATGAACGCAGGAGGAACTACCAAACACTTATAAAACCATCAGATCTCCTGAGAACACACTTACTATCACAGGGACAGCATGGGGAAAACTGGCCCCATGATCCAATTATGTCCACCTGGTATCTTCCTTGACACACGAGGATTATAGGGATTATGGGGATTATAATTCAAGAAAAGATTTAGGTGGGGGCAAAAGCCTAACCATGTTACCTGCTGAACCATTTATGGGTAAAATAACATAATGCCTGAAATTTTCTTTTAAATATTTTAATTTAAAAAGAAGTAGAGGAGGGGATGAAGAGAGGTTGGTTAAAGGGCACAGAAATACAGTTAGATAGAAAGAATAAATTCTAGAACCAATAGCACAATAACCCAATAGTTACCAATAATTTATTGTATATTTCAAAATAGCTAGAAGAGAACATTTGGAATATTCTTGACACAAAGAAATGGTAAATATTTGAGTGATGGATGTCTCAGTTACCCTGATTTAATCATTATACACTGTAAGCATGTACCTCATAAATATGTCCAGTTATTTTATATCAGTTTAAAAATGGGAAAATAAATATAACAAAATTGGCAAAATTGTTGAGGCTGGGAGATGGGTATGTGGGAGCTAATTCTATTTAAAGGCTAATTTTGGAACAATTTATTAGAATATTATTTCATCGTGCTTTTGTTTTAACTGTAGTTTTAAAAGCAGTTTTGGATACAATTTTTGATATGCAAATAAAAATCTAGAGTCAAGTATTGCAAAGTACATAAAGTAACATACTTTCTGGCACTAGTCAGGGATTTGTTTAAAGATAATCTATGAGAAACTTCTGGCAGACTTCCACATTCACAGGAAGAATGAAGGAGGATTTTGAAATTCTTTAAGCTTTTGGGCATGCATTTTGAAAATGAAAAAGCTACACTTTTTATAGCTGTGAATGACACCTTTTTGCATGTAAGGCAAATTCTAGTCCTAAGGTAACATTCTGTTGATGTTGGATGGTTAGAATCAAGGTTATTATCAGAGGATGAACTTCATCATACTCAATAGTTTTATTTCTCTCGAAATGCAACTTTTCCAAAGTCAAATTGGCCATGTCCAATTATGTTTCATTTTTAAGACAAACTGTGAAAGTAATTTTTCTTTCTGTAAAAATTAATGTTCATAATGTAACAAACCTCTTTACACTTAGCCAAATACAAAATGAAAATATCTGTTTTGCATAATTCCATAAGAATATCATGCAAAGGAAAAGATTTTTTCTGTTTCTCAGAAATAATATATTTCAGTTGTACAGGAACAGGATATAACTTTCTTCTAGTCAGGTGATAAATTATAAAATGTCATATAAAGAATTTTTAATGCATTATTTCTAAATATAGGTCTTGATTCTTAGCAGTCAACGTCATAGGAAATATAGCCCTTATAAGTCAAAATTTTCAGTCGACCTTTTCCACACATCCCATGCAATCCTCAGCTGATATGTTCAACGTTTCCTATTTTGGACATACAGTTAGAAAGATGACTAAGAGTGGAAAAGACTTTCTTGTCTTCTCTGTACACCCAGCTCAGATACAAAAATTTCAAATATCTGTTTTTGAAAAGGAAACAAAAATTAATAGCAAAAGCTAAGGCACCTAATGAGAAAAAAAAGGCATGTCACAACATGTAAATAAAGTTTTTGCAGATTATGTTTCCACACTTTCAACATTTTTGGACAAATCTTTTTAAAAATTAAATTATCTGTAATTTTTTTCATATACTAGTGATTATTCAGATATTTCCTGAGATATTGTCTAATTACTTTTTTGAAAGATCATTTTATATACCAATATTCAGAATGTAAGTACTATGTCTATCTTCAAAACAAACATGCTATAATTTTTATAGCTTTTCTTTTATAACATCTCTGCCAGAATATTCTTTCATTACTGCATATAAATCAAGAATTTGCTGACACTGAATTATTAATGGGTTAACTCTAAAATGCCTCTTTGCATTGTCTAATACTCACAAATACTCAATCTTACAAATAAAATATTTTAAATAATCATTTAAATAACAACGTGTCTTGTAGAATATTCTGATCATTAATGTTAAAATTGGTGCAGTTTAAATTTTGACATAAACATTGCTATGCTGAAAAAAAAAAAAAAAGCCGTATTTCCAAGCCATCTGCTTCACAGTTCACAAATACATTTCCATTAGTAATTCTAATTGGGGGAAACTTATGTCCAAGAAGATACATCAAAACAAGAATAATTCTGGCTTCACATTTCCTAGAATGACAAGAATAATAAGTGCATATGATATCCTAATATTGTTTTTATGTTTTTAATACTATTTTAAAATAATATAAACTTGAATTTTCTGAACAATGTTTAGCATCTGTCTGTATCCTTTTACTTCATATATTAATCATCGGATTTTAAAATGTAGCTCAAAATTAAATTATTCAGGGGTAATACGTATGTACAGTAAGGTTCCAAATATCTCCATTCAAATGAGGACTTTAACATTACAAGAGGGAGACTTTGGGCTTCTTGGAAGAGTTTGGGATTCTTCTCTCTAAAAATTTCCACTTACATGAACAGAGATATTTGCTTTCCGTTTTTTCTTTACCCTTTTGATTTCCCAGACCAAACTCTATGGATCAAGGTTGTGGAAGGTATTTTGTTCCCTGTTTTGGATTATCTTTAAGGAATGAGATAAGTGATAAGGACTTTTGTGTATCTTCAGCCTCTCCAAATTTTTGAACTAATGGTAGCTCACCAAGCCTTCCTGAGATTTTAAAAAAACTGGTAAAATTAATCTCTAATTCTCCCAGATTCTCCAGAAGAACTAAAATTTGACAGATCTTCAGGAATCAGAAAACAATACGTAAGGATAATCCTACTATATTTAGAACTTTCCCATTTAATCTACCCAATCCACAAATACATATTGAATTTACTGTGAGCCAAGACTCTCTAGATATTGAAATATAATTTATGTGCAATACAGCCACAGTCTCTGTTCCTGGGAAGTTAAAAGTCCAGAAATAGAGTTCACACTGAACAAATAAGTACAAGTGAAATGTATATTATAAAGTGAAAGTGAAGGTTACTAGGGGAGTGTACCCAACAAAGAGATTAATGTAACCTTTAACATGGGAGTGGGGGTTACCTGGGGAAGTGAGACTTCAAGAAAATGCCTAGAGAATGAATAGAACTTTATCAGTGAAGAGTGGAGAGCACAAATAAAATATGAAGATTATCATTAATATTAGAAAATAATATACATCAAGATACAGCTGAAGTTAAAATGTTGTGCCATTTATAAAACAAGCAAACCTATTTTTAAATTTTCCTTGAGCCATGAAATTGTCCACTAAATCACTTATTCAGTGAAATATAACATCTAGAAAGATAAAGTTCAATCATGTATTTCTAATCCCAAACTCTAACTAAAAGAGGGAAACAGTAGTGAACCAATGATATTAATGTATTTCTGAAACTCACAATCTATAAATTTTCAGAATAATCCCCAAACAAAGGCAACTATGACAATTTCAAGGATGCTTAATTATGGACTTTTGTTTTACTTAAATATGCTAAGCTGAATTACTTGGCTTTCATTTGATTAATTTCTACATACAGAAATTAACCAAATGAAACCATTCTAGATGAAAAAATGTATATATCCTTTGAGTGGAAGAATAAACTATTTTACAGAACTACTTTGAGAATCCTATAAAAGCTCTGGATATTTTTCTCAGATAAATACAGGTATAGATATTTACTTAGAATTTTACTTCAGAAATCCTCTTCATGGACTCTCTATTTAGGAAGGCATATGGTAGAAGATAACAAACATCTGCCAGACACTGTGGCTCACACGTGTAATCCCAGCCCTTTGGGAGGCTGAGGCAGGTGGATCACCTGAGGTCAGGAGTTCAAGACCAGCCTGGCCAACATGGAGAAACCTACTAAAAATACAAAATACAAAATTTTGTACTAAAAATACAAAAATTAGCCAGGCATGGTGGCACGCACCTGTAATCCTAGCTACTCAGGAGACGGAGGCAGAATTGCTTAAATTGGGAGGCAGAGGTTGCAGTGAGCTGAGATCGCGCCACAGTACTCCAGCTGGGCGACCGAGCAAGATAAAAAAAAAGAAGATAACAAACATCAAGCGAAGGATTGGAACTTTAAGATATTTATCTAACCTAAAATAATTTTCATCTTATAGATAAATGAATAAACAACTTTCAAATGATCTCCTAAATTGTTGAAAAGTAATCTGATAAAATTATGATTATTTTATCATATCAGCACCTGGCCCATTTAAGTTTAAGAATGTTCTCAAGAAACAACTGGAATATGTTTTACTAAGAACCATTGATGTTAATATTTTGGTGGCTCATCTAATAATAATAATTTCCAAGACTGGATAAGCCTTGGATTCTCTGGAATCTCCATGTACTAGCGTGAGATGGAATAAATATAGTTAGTATATTCAAACATATTCTCTTGAACTTTAAAGAAACACATTTCAGGCCTGATGTGGTGGTTCACGCCTGTAATCCCAGCACTTTGGGAGGCCGAGGCAGGCAGATCACGAAGTCAGAAGATTGAGGCCATCCTAGCTAACATGATGAAACACCGTCTCTATTAAAAATCCAAAAAATTAGCCTGGTGTGGTGGTGTGTGCCTGTAGTCCCAGCTACTTGGGAGGCTGAGGCAGGAGAATCACTTGAACCCAGGAGGCGGAGGTTGCAGTGAGCCGAGATTGCACCACTGAATTCCAGCCTGGGTGACAGAGCGAGACTCCATTTCAAAAAAAAAAAAAGAAAGAAAGAAGGAAAACACATTTCAAAATAAATACTTTGAAAACATTTTGTCCATTTTAAAAACTGAAATACAAAAAATTGATCAGCTACAATTTTCTAAATTTCTGGCTATCAGAAAGAAAACCATAGTATATTTCTACTGTGAAAGCAACCACAAGAAAATAAAACAAGGTAGATTAACAGGGGAAATTGTTAAGAAGAAAAAATGCAGCCACCAGTGAAACTCATCAGTCTTATTTGTGGTTAGGCTGAAAATATCTAAAATGTATATTTTATATTTTTCTTCCATGAGTATCCCAAGAAAATAGAGGCATATTTTGAAATTTTTTTGTAGATTTCTTTACAATAGTGAGATACAACAAAACCTGTTTCAAAGACAAGAAATTTCCATTGTAACTTACATGATTTATTCTTTCCTTGTGTTGATCTCAATGTGCAATGAGTAGAACCCTAAATACACATAGCATTTACTTTTGTACAAAGTATCTGACCTTTATACCACATGAGTTCACAGTTTAATTATATGATGGCACTAGCAAGACTACAAAATAAAACTACTCAATAGTAAAATGTACATGCAACATAATGTTGCACACTGTGAAGTATGGCCAATATTACACAGTATGACTCCTTAAGTATTTGAGAAATAATCAGCAGAATTACAGCTTTCAAGAGCAGAGATTTTTCAAGAGTGAAATAAGGTCAAAATTTCATTAAGGGGCATGAGACACAGTCTGATATTATTCATCAGTATAGAATATAAATCCTTTAGTGTCAGTTCTTAGCAGTTAAAGCAAACATTTATATAACACTTCACTTAACATAGATCAAATTAATAATAGAATTATTTGATTTCTGCCAGATGATTTCATTACAAATAAGATATCTTGGTGAAAGGGGGATGGCATGAAAAAGGCCTTAAATTTTTACTTTATTTTTTTAAACAGGTAAGATAATCTTCTATATTTAAAGAAACTGAAAATTCATACCCACAAAAAGCCCATACAAGTTTATTTAATTCTGAATTGGAAACGTGTGTGTGTGTGTGTAGGTATATATATGTGTGTGTGAGTGTGTGTGAGATATATATGTGTGTGTGAATGTCATTTTTGGCACACTTATATAGATTTGAATATGGGTAGTATATTAGATAGTATAGAATTATAGTTCTTTTGTTTTTTAGAAGTGATGATTGTCTATGATCGTGTAGGAGATGCATGTTGAAATCTTTGAGATGAAGGGTCATGATGTCTACAACTTACTTTCAAGTGGTTTCACAAAATAAAGCATACACACACACAAAAGGCACATGTAGTAAGTCTAGAACAAATGTATATGGGTTTTCATTGTACCATTCTTTCAAATTTTATTAAGATTTTTTATTTATTTATTTATTTTATTATACTTCAAGTTCTAGGGTACGCGTGCACAACATGCATGTTTGATACATAGGTATACATGTGCTATGTTGGTTTGCTGCACCCATCAACTTGTCATTTACATTAGGTATTTCTCCTAATGCTATCCCTCCCCCAGTCCCCCACCCCCCGACAGGCCCCAGTGTGTGATGTTCCCTGCCCTGTGTCCAAGTGTTCTCATTGTTCATTTCCCACCTATGAGTGAGAACATATGGTGTTTGGTTTTCTGTGGTTGTGATAGTTTTCTGAGAATGATAGTTTTCAGCTTCATCCATGTCTTATTTTCCATGGATGGAAAATAAGATGCCCCACCCTCACTGGTTACTTACAAAGCCTCAGTATTCAACTGTGAAATGGCAACCCTTTTTCAGGACCCCTCTTTGCAGCAGACAGCTTTTTTTCTTTCACTTATTAAACTTCTCCAACCTCACCCTTTGTGTGTCCACATCATTGATTTCCTCAGCCATGAGACAACGAACTTTGGGTGGCACCCCAGACAATGAGGCTGTTTCATTAGCACCAGTGTTTAAATGCTTAGGATGGCTTATTCACAGAGCCATTTCCACTGATTATCACAGAAGCCTTTAGGGCAGAATGGTTCACAGTATCATGACTTAGTAGACAAGGCATTCAACATGATAGAACCTATCAAACATGGAATATATGTTATGTTAAATTTCATTATATTTAAGATACGAAATATTTAAAAATGCATAATTTTGTGTATTACCAATAATAAACGAGTTAATTAATATATCACTGCCTTCTTATAATTTCAAGAATCTACATTTAAGAGATATTAAAATATAAAAGCAAGGATGAGTCCTAGAATCAATGAAGTACTATATTCCCCAAGGAAATAGGTGCTGTAAATGTTAATATTGCGTATCAACCTGACTGGATTGAAGGATTCAAAGTATTGCTCTTGGGTGTGTGTGTGTGAGGGTGTTGCCAAAGGAGATTAACATTTGAGTCAATGGACTTGGAGAGGCAGACCCATTCACAATCTGGGTAGGCACCATCTAATCAGCTGCAAGCACAGCTAGGATAAAAGTAGGCAGGGGAATATGCAAAGACTAGACTGGCTTGGTTTTCCAGCCTACATCTTTCTCCTGTGCTGGATGTTACATGCCCTCAAACATCAAACTCTAAGTTCTTCAGATTTTGGACTCCTGGACCTTCAACCACAGACTGAAGGCTGCACTGTTGGCTTTCCTACTTTTGAGGTTTTGGGACTCAGACTGGCTTCCTTGCTCCTCAGCTTGCAGACAGCCTATTGTGGGACTTCACCTTTTGATCGTGTAAGTCAATAGTCCTTAATAAACTCCTCTTTATATGTACCTCTATCCTATTAGTTCTGTTTCTCTAGAGAACCCTGGCTCATACAGGACCATATATATGAGAAGTATAATTTCATCCAGATCTAGTCATTGTTTGGGTTATTGCATGTCTAAGAAAAAAATTAACAAAATTTTAAACAAAATTTCCTGACAGTTAAATACACACGGTTGAACCTGCTAGTCACAGAAGTAGTAAAACAAAATAGTTGAGAAAAATTGTGTAGAAAAGGAAAAATTGTGTAGGAAAAGGAGGATATTATTACTCCAACACTTTGACCTGGTCATGCATCTGTATTCTATGCCACTGAGTCACTTGTTCTTTGTTTTAGAATGTAGATAGAGTTTCTTTTCTAAATCATATAAATATTACAGGTGAGAAAAATAAAATATAACAACACTGACAACATCAAATTTTTAGTTTAATACAGATTTCCAAGTTAATTGGAAATGAAGAAGATATTATAGAAGGAAGGGAATGCATATTTTAGCTTTTAAGGTAATACTCCTTTTATATGAGAAAGCAAAATTTTCTAATATCAGGTCTGAATAGAACATCTTGCATGGTGCTTTTTACGTGTTACTTATAACAAAGTATTCAAAACTTAATGGCTTAAAAATACAAGGATTTATTGTTTCTTATGATTCTGCAGGTTGATTGGGCTTTTCTTGTGCTCCATATGGTGTCCACTGGGGGCACTCTCGGCCTGAATTCAGCTGGATAGGCTGAGCTGGAAGGTTCAAGAAGGCTTCTCTTATAACAGCCTGAGAGGTTCTTCCTGCCTGTTGCTTAAAGACAGACCATGGCATTGCAGTAAATTAACAGTTTAATAGACACAAGGCCAGCCATGCCACATGGGAGATGGAGCTAGTTCTGAAATCATTCTTGTCCAATGTTTGTAGGTTAGGGGTTTTTCAAAAGCAGTTTGGGGAAAGGGGTGGGGTGGCTAGGCTTGCTAATGATTGGTTGGGGCAGAGATGAAATCATAGGGAGTCAAAACTATCCTCCTGCATGCTGAATCATTTCTGGGTGGGGCCACAGGAGCTACTTTGGCAGGTCCAGGTGGATTCAGGTGGAGCCATGGGTATCAGACATAAAAAAACCTTAAAAGATATTTCAAAAGGCCAATCTTAGGTTTTACAATAGTGATATTATTTACAGAAGTAATTGGAGGAGTTGCATATCTTATAACCTCTGGAATAATGGCTGACTGTCACTTGTGCCTGTGCCTTAGCAGAACTCAGGCTCCTCTCCTCCCCATAGCCTAATGGCCTTTCGTTAGCTTTGCAAAAGTGGTTGAGTTTTGGGCAAGGCCCATTACCATTTGAACTATAGCCTGAATATCTTCCAAAGTTAGCTCAACCCAATAGCCCGTGAATAATTAAGGAAAAAGCAAGATGGGGGGCTGGTTTAGCTCAGATTTCTTTCACTGTCATAATTTTCTCATTGATAATTTTTGCAAAAGTGGGTTTACTCTCACCTACTGGGACTTGGCATTGACTGATGGCTGAGGGCCTCAGTTATCCTCATTGTTGCTGGCTTTAAACATGATATTGCATCCTCCAGGGCCTTGCCATGTGGCCCCTCTCTCCCGCAGGAGAGTTAGGACTAACTTATAGCATAGCTCTTAAATTCTGAAAGAAAGCATTCTGAGAGGGTAAACCTTATTGTAGAAGTATTACCATTAAGTAGGTAGTCAGGCATGAGCAGGGCAGGAGAGGGCTTCCCCTGCACACACCAGGAATGTCAAGCAGCCGTAAGGCAATTGTCAGGTGGTTGTTAACTGTCTCTCTAAAATAATAATTGGTTATAGTGGTGCCAGGGAGAGGGTCTCCCAAAAGAAATAATCTGAAACTGGTGATCAGCAGCTTCCTGATACAATCTCAGGCATTGGGCAAGTGAGCTCAAGCGTGTGCATTAAGAGGCAAAATGGCAGTTTAACTGTTATATGACCACCCAGGGACATTCAACTGCTAAGAGAAGAACACCTCAAGTGGGAATGCATACAACTCCAGTAAATACACAGTGCGTGTTCACCTCCCATATGCTAGCAGGCCAATGTGCATGGGGACAACCCATCTGAAGGGAAGAATCAGGGTAGAAGGGATGCAAGACCCTGGAAGAATGCCAACATATAAAACCGCAAGTCAAAGGTCAAACAGGGCACTTGATCTCACAAGTGGTCTGCTTGGACCTCTTTCAAGTGTACTTCCTTTCATTTCTGCTCTAAAACTTTTTAATAAACTTTCACTCCTGCTCTAAAACTTGCCTTGGTCTTTTCTTCTACCTTATGCCCCTCAGTCAAATTCTTCTGAGGAGGCAAGAATTGAGGTTGGTGCAGATCTGTAAGAATTTTCCACTAGTAACATACTTTGGTGCCCCTAAGCGGTAAGACACCTCTACGGCTCACCTTTGGCAAGAGGCAGTCAACCACTGTACATGGTTTTCTTCTCCTCTTTCACACTCCTGCTTACTAACAAACCCCCAGAATGATTCCTCTTGGCCACAAGTTGCTCTTTCCCCCTTCGCTGATCTCTCAGCTAACCGTGAAAGGTGGCTTGCAGGGGTGGGAAGGACCTTGGGTCTGTACTGAGTAGATCTGAGGCACTAATGGCCCTCCTGGACAAGAGGCTCGTTAGAGTGGTAGGGCTAAAAACTAAAACTGTGAGATTGCTGAGGTTTTCTATGTTTTTTCAAATAAAATCAGCTCTTTTCAATAAAAATAATAAGAAAAAAACCCATACCACCCATTCTCCTGTTTTCTCTGTGTATATTCTGAAATGACCTAGTGTACCAACTGGACCATCCACCTTGGGGCCAAGTCTGCCTCTTTGCTTTCACTTTGCTTACCACGTAACTCCTTTAACACACCTTCCCTGTTATTTGTGTTCCTGTGGCTCTTGTTGCATTTGTGCAGCAGCAAAGACACAGGCTTCCTTGCAGATATCTCCTGAGATTTAAACTTGTTTTTACCTTATTAGCTTGGATGACCTCAAACCCTTACCCTGTCTGTTGGCACATTGCTGAGACAGACACTAATTGGAGCCCTGGCTCTGCCAGCTTCTTATAACTTACCACATGCTTTTTGTTCCTGTTACACTCCAGGGCTAAGTTTTTTGGTGGTTTTTGAAGCAGTTTGTCTCACCTGCACAAGGCCTCACTCTGTGGTTCTTTAAGGACGCCACCTACTTGCTTTTTTTGAATTAGCACTCCCTTTTGGAGGAGGGAAAATTCTTCCTTTGCCATTTGAGAGTTCTTACCCCAAGGCCTAAGTCCCCTGGAGGTTATTACTTTATGTCAAGAGGGCAAATACATGTTTCCCTCTCGAATCCAAGAGCTGCTATTTTTGCAAGCACATGAAGGCATTACAGGAGTATTCCTCTAGCTTCCTCCCACTTCCTCCTGTAGCCTCCATTTCTCTAATCACTTCTACACCTTTCTCAACAGGCCTCAAGATCTTCAAGGTCATCTTCAAAGGGAGGGAAGTCCAACCCCCTTGTAGCAGTTAGCTAAAAATACAGGTTTCTCATCAACTTAAAGAACATGGGAGGCCGGGTGCGGTGGCTCATGCCTGTAATCCCAGCACTTTGGGAGGCTGAGGCAGGTGGATCATGAGGTTAGGAGATTAAGACCATCCTGGCTAACATGGTGAAACCCTGTCTCTACTAAAAATACAAAAAATTAGCTGGGCATGGTGGCACATGCCTGTAGTCCCAGCTTCTTGGGAGGCTGAGGCAGGAGAATTGCTTGAACTGGGAGGCAGAGGCTGCAGTAAGCTGAGATCACTGTCACCGCATTCCTCCTGGGAGACAGAGAGAGACTCCATGTAAAAAAAAAAAAAAAAAAAAAAAAAAGAACATGGGAAATGGGAATCTAAGATATAATTATTTTGTTGCTAAAATGTTCTGAGTGAGTGCCACTATAGCCCAAGGCTGTGGGCACAAGAGACCCATAGGACAGAGAGGAAGGTTGGTCCCAGGCTAACAGATTACAATTAGAGCAGAGATGAAGACAAGGTTAGGGGTACATGGTAAGACCACTTCATTCTAGAACCGTAAGGATGAACTGGGGGACCACTGTTCACTCCAGTATCTCCTCTGTTCTCAAGTGGGTAATTGTGATGAGATGGGACCAGCATTAACGGTACTTGGAAAGATGGATTTATTCCAAAACCCTAAGGATGAATGGGGGGTGGCCCATTCAGAATGAAAGGAGAGCAAAAGGGGATGCCTTTTTTCTTTTTAATTCTTTTTACTTCTCTGCTCTGTCTTCACAGATGGGTAATCATGTCTCCATACCACAGGACACACCCCTCGGGTGCATCCCCCAAAACTGGAAATAGTTTGATTCCCCCAAACCTTAAAACAAAAAAACTAGTTTTCCTTTGTAATACAGTTTGGCCTAAAAATGAACTGGGAGAAAAAGGAGAAAGGCAGAGACAAGAGGCAGATTCAACTGTTGGCTGCTTTACTAGCTCTCAAGCCCCCTCCAGGTTGCCCTAAGGAAACTCCTTTAAGGAATTGCCATTGATGTGGGAATCCAGGCCACTGGAAGGAAAACTGCCCGAATGGGACAAATGGGACAAGGCTTCAAATGGCTTGCCTTCTCTACCACAAATTTGGCCACTGAAATAGAACAGTCCTGAGGGCCAAAGGGCCTCTGGGACAGAATCCCAACCCCTGATGGCCTTGAGCTGAAAGGCTCTCTGCTCTGGCTTGCTTCCAAATCAGACATCATCATCAATAGGACAAAGCCAAGGGCAAGTCTGGAAGTGGCAAGTAAAATTATAAACTTCCCTTTTGGGTTCAAGAGCTGCCTACTCTGTGATAATCTCTTTCTCTAAGCAACTCTCCTTGAAATCCTGTTGGATAATGTGGGCAAATGGCACCTCTTTCCTCCAAAGAAAAGATTCACACACCTTTGGGGCAAAAAATACAATTTCCAAGATGGGTGCCTGCTTAATAATTACCTGACCTCTAAATTCATCTTTCTCTCTAATAGCTCTATTTCTTCTGGAAAAGCTAGCTAAATCTTTAACCAACAATTTCAACTTGGATGTTTCTACCTCAGGGGTTTAGAACTAGCCCACACTTACACACACAAACCTTAGCAAAAATCTAACTGAGCAGTCTCTTGTCGGGGGATAATTTCTACAGTATGTAAATACAACCTCCTCATTTTCTCCCCCTTCTCAGAACTCACACAGCAATATGCAATACAAACCTTAACTTTCTAATAGAAAAAAATGACTTGTCTATTTTGAAGGTTGTAAAAGTAAAGGTATTACTGGCAATGAAGGTTATAAAAAAAGATATTTTGTCTGACAAAGGATCTTGTATGGTAAATTCTTGCCCTAAAGTAAAATAACTGGTTGTTTAAAAACAGGGATGTTTAGGACAAGTGAGAAAGTCCAAGCATGCCATAAATGATCCATGTAAGTATTAAAAATATTCATGAAAGGGAAAAATTTAAAGAATTTTAAAGGTTATTAGGCCTACTAAATGTTTCATAAACTAATGCTATGACTTACATGTACAACTTGCCTGCTTTAAACCTAGGTAAGGCCTGGGGGCACACAGAGATTCATGCCCCCTAGCTATGCTGGAAAGAGTCAGACCTTATCTACTCTTCTGTCTGGTGTCCTAGGCTCTAAACCTAGTACATAATTAGAATAACTTATTTACCAGGTTTTTCAACAAACGTAAAAGTTGCTAAGAGTTATCAGTGTAACATGTACTTAAGACTACTGCAAAAGCAGTTTTACATGCAAGGCTTGTAAGGAAAGTAGAATGTACTTTTGGTAAAAAAGATTATAAGAAGGCATGGAAATGCAGATTTCTGACAAAGTTTACAGGGTTAAAGGATTATTTTAAGTTAGATAGGATAAAGCTAAAGGTTTGAGCAAGTTGTGGAAGATTTGTGAAAAATTAATCCTATAAAGGAAATTCTTCATGTAAACATATTGGCTAAAATTAAAAGAGTACTATCCAGTTTATTCATAAATCGAATATTGGAATAAAAGTACAAGGTGGTTTTCTTAGTGCATTGTTCTTCTTTTTCAACAGAAAACTTTAAAGAGTTTGAAAAGGTTTATGGAAATCTTACCTTACAGTCAAACACATTATGATTGAATAGATATGTGTTTAAAGTTTTATTAAGAATTGGATTTAACAACAACAATACACTAAAGCAAAGGTAAAATCTGGCTTTCTTTGGTCTGTATTTGTATAAATTTGTTATTGGCATGTATTTCAAATTTGTGCCAAACTCTTGTAATTCTAATGTGACTTAGTATACATTATCAGTAATCACTATAATTGTTATGTTAAATCATTGTGTTTCACAGAGGTAACAAATTTCTTTTTCAATTGTGTCTTTGACTATGGCTGCCCTAAGACTTTTTGTTATTGACAGACAATTGTTGTCTTGTTTTAATCCTATTTAAAAGGTGGTTTTATAATCAACTATAAGACTTTAACAGGTGCTCTTACATGCAGGTTTCTGAAAACTTTGGAGATTGTGACACTAGAATAAAGGAAAAACGTTGAGGACTCTCATGGACAGCTAAAATGTTCATGAATATTAAGCAGAACAGGAGTTAACTGCATGGACTGAACTAATAGAAAACTGAAATAATCCTTCTATTTACAGCTTTTAAAAAATTGCATAAAGTATACTCCTATTAACAAAATTTGGAGCCTATTGCTTTCTCTCTACCTGATTTCCACAGAATCTGGAAACTACTTGTGAATATTCTTAACTTATGGCAATATACTTATTTGCATAAGTACAATAAGAATTTGTTTTCTTTTGCAACAGGACACATTGGAGAAACTGTTTATTTTACCAAGGCTTTGACTTGAATGGTGGGCTTTCCTTTAAGGAATCAAATTTGACTTATACAGCCAATAAAAACCCCTTGGAAAAACTGGCCTCATACCTTGTCCACACATTCCCTGTACAGGGTTCCTGGCCTATGGCAAGTAAAGAATGTCACTTTCTGACAGGCCTGGGAGCCCCAAATTATCTTGGGACCTCAAGAGGAGAGGAATTTACCCAACTCATACAGGTGTTTGATGGCACAAACCCATGGCTGGGCTCAAGACTTAAGAATCTCAAGTATTATCTGAGATTCTTTATGGAATGAAGTTCCATCAAAGCCAATTAAAAAGGAGCCTATGTGACAAATAATTATTCTTGCTGTGCTTTATACAAATAATCAGGACAAGTTTAATAAGACTAAAGCTTATTTTGCAAATAAATCAGACCTATTATAATTTGTTTTTCATAAAAATTAGGACTGGAGAGAGAGAAATTATGTTTCAATAATAGAAGGAAGAGGAGAGGGAAGGGAGATGGAAAGAGAGAGGGGAGGGGAGAGGGTACAGGTATGGCACACTTGTTATTAGGTTCTAGACTTATCAGTTGTTTTGGAGTTTTTGTCTGCAGTTTAGCCTAGCCCTGCTTATTCCTGTGAATCAACCAGTAGTCTCTGGCTGCAGCTCAGAAGAAACAAGAGGGATGGGTAATGTAAAAATTTGGATCAATATTCTAATTCTGGGCACATTTTGGAATTGGTAGCAACCCCACAGAGCAAAGTCTTAGCAGGTATGACTATAGTAATTAACACCAGCTACCTGGATGTGTCAGCAGTCTCAGAATTTTTTGGTGCTGTCATCACTCCCTTATTTTGTTCTGACATTCTTCTAAATCTAATAACCTGATATGCTTCCTCTAGCCTTCAGGCCATCAAGCTCCAGATGATCCTCAGTGAGGGGTAACTTCCTCTCAATATTCAAGAGCCCTTCTACAGACCCCCAGACTGCCCATTAGTGAGACATGACAGAGGCAAAATCTTGTCCCTGTCTCCTTTGGACCTGGCTGGATACTGCTTTCACCAATGCATGGAGCCACCCTCCTGCCCTGACATCTAGCAAAGAGGCCAAGATCCACAGAACAACCACCACCATCACCCTGCTGGAAGCAGGAAGCAGTTACAGAAGACTGAGGTTCATACATTTTCTTCAAATAATTGTGATCTTGGTCTCTTGGGTGGGAGAATATTACAGTGGCTAGTGAGGCATGAACAGGGCAGGGGAGGGCTGCCTTGCATACATCAGGAATGTCAGGCAGCCATCAGGTGATTGTTAGGCAGTTGTTAATTGTCTCTCTAAAATAATATTTGGTCCCTGCTGGCGCCAGGGAGAGGCAGTCTCCCAATAGATAGAAATAACCTGACACTGGTGATTAGCAGCTTCCCAATAAGATCTCAGGCATTAGGAAAGTGGGCTCAAGCATGTGCATTAAGAGGCAAAACAGCAGAGTTTAACTGGTATATGACCATCCAGGGACATTCAACTGCTAAGGGAAGAATGCCTCAAGTGAGCATGCATACAACTCCACTAAACACACTGTGCATGCTTACCTCCCACGTGCTAGCAGGCCAGTGTGCATGCAGACAGCCCACCTGAAGGGAAGAATCAAGGGAGAAGGGATGCAAGACTCTGGAAGTATGCCACCATATAAAACCCCAAGTCAAATGTCAAACAGGGCACTTGATCTCTTAAGTCACCTGCTTGGCCCTCCTTCAACTGTACTTTATTTCCTTTCATTTCTGCTCTAAAGCTTCTTAATAAACTTTCACTCCTGCTGTAAAACTTGCCTGGGCCTCTCCTTCTAACTTCTGCCCCTCAGTCAAATTCTTTCTTCTGAGGAGGCAAGAATTGAGGTTGCTGCAGACCCATATAGATTTGCCACCAGTAACAGAAGCATAGGACAAACCCCTGCTTGTATCACTTTTGCTAATGTCTCATTGACCAAAACTGTGATATGATCAAGCCTACCATTATTGTGTGAGGGCACTACAAATGACAAAAGTATTGGGAGCCAAAGTCTTTGCTTCTCCCCAATATAACCGTCTACTACACATGAGAAATCTTTTTATATTCACATGAGAGTCTATGAGATTGAATCTCCATTTTTCCACATTACTCTGTGATAAGGAGAAAAAATTATATCCTCCTCCCTGTTTTTAACATCTCAAACAAAAGCAGTTTCATAAATAAGAAATATTGCAAGTGATGAGTATTTAATTTTTAAAGGAACAGTTGTTTGTCATTTCTAATAAAGCCAGGGAAATATGTCTAAAATCAAATGTTAAATTGCATTTTTAAAAATAACAAAACCAATTACCATATGTGCATTATGTAAGAATCATTTTTTCAGACACATAAAATTACACAGTATCTTTTCTTTTCTAAGGAATAGTTTCTACCCAAAAAGAAGGCCCAAATTTATATAGTCAGGTTTAAAAAAAAATGTCATTCACTCTAAAAGGTATCTTCTTGATGTTCATGAGAACTTCAAATAATAATTAAAATACATATAAAAATAAAAAGAAAACTAAGTTTAGTGATTGGCTACTTCACTGAAGAAATAATCAAACCTCCACATAAATTATAAATGAGCTTAAATGCACTGATAAACTTACAAAAACATGAACTATAATCCACCAAAAAGTTTATGTGAAGAAACAAACCAAGACAAGTTGCTGAGTACTTTATTTGACTTTTGTTTGTGGTCATTTGATGAACCAGGTGAACTTACTTTGATTTTTAAGAGATATTGAGGACAATATACAAAGTCTGTGGGTTTACCTATGCTTAGGAGTCTGATAGGAGACATACACTTAAAGAGGCCACCAAGGGTTACAACCTCCTTAAAAAAGTGAATTTAAAATGTACTAACCCCTCCTTAAGAATACTACAAGAAAAGTTGCTTGTCATGATTTTGATATTGAAATTGATTTGATTTGATATTGAAGGGAAAAATATCTTCCTCAAGAATTTTTAACACCAAGATACTTCCTCAAAGTGGCTTTGGAATAAGAATGTATACTGCATGGGTGGTCCAAAGAAACTTTAAATATATAATATAATTTAGTAGCCTAAGCTACCACCTCAGGTTCCTGAAAGAAGAAAAATCTAATACTCTAAAGGAATCCATTTTCCTTCCACAACTCAAAGAATTTTCAGACAAACTTCTAAAAAGTAAAATATCACAGTCGAGCATGAAAGGAAAACAAGGTATGAATGAGAGGTTAACTGGCTCTGCTGCTTACTGGGTAACATGCTTTTTGAAATGTATTGCTACCTGCTGGCAAGCTTGTGCTTTGAGTTGTGCTGATTTTTCTGCATTTACAAGTCTTACCAAGCGTCTGTTTAGACTTAATCAACATAAGTTGGAAGTTTTCAACCATTAGTGTCTAGTGACAGTGCTGTGGGAATGGAGTCTTCCTTTTATAAATGGCATGGGGAGTGTGTCCCAGAATAGATTTACTATCTGTGTGCCTCAGATTGTAGTATGTGTCTTGATTCTATCACAAGCCATGACTGACACTAGAGTTGAGAAAATCTCTTACCACTGACAGCTGGTGTGTGTCTTACCAGGCATTGGCCCCATTCTATAGAGTGTTCTGAGGAAAGACTGATAGTTTGTGCAATATATGGGCCCGTTTGGTGATAGCTCATATAGGGAAAGAGAAGTTACAATGTGATATACCGAGGTCACATAAATGAAAACAAATGACTTACTAAGACTTCACAAAATACCATAGTCACCCTGTCCATTTTTCTGAAGTATCTCATAGTGGTCATGACCGCTGTCACCCAACAAGCAATAAACTGAAATTAAATTAAGTCTTTGGCACTTAACTATTGGTTTGATAAAATGGCACCCTATGGATCTTACTGCACATAAAACAAGTTATCAAGCTGTATATAAAGTAAAACAGGACCTTCAAGGATTAAAACCTATTATACAAGACATTTAAAGAAGAGTTGGTTATCCCTACTGCTTCTCTAATTAACAGCCCAATCTGGCCTACTTCTAAACCTGAAAAAATTAATGGCACCTCATAGTGGATTGCTATAAGGCTAATGCTCTAGTCATACCAATTAAGGTGTCCATACCTACGATTATTTAAATTACCAAATCCATCCAACCAGCAACAGATAAATACTTTGACTCTTTTGTAGTTGTGGATTTGTCTATTACATTCCATTTAGTGTTTACTTCAATAGAATCTTGGATGTCGTTTGCTTTCACTTTTTAAGTGACACAAAAGAAGGTGCTTACCTAGATATCTATGGGCTACATCAACATTCTTGTGATCATACACAATCTTTGTAGGTAAGATCTTAATTGCATCCAACTTTACTCAGAAGCACAGGTATGACATCATACTCATGACATCCTCCTCCATGGAGATCCATTTGATACATTTATTGAGGACACACAAATACTCCCAAAGGAGTTCATAGAGAGAAGTTGGTCATTGTTTCACACATAGTACAGGACCACACCACTTCAGTTAAATTTCTGAAAATTATTTGGTAAGCTGAGGGCTGCTCCATTCCTGATACTGTCAAGAAACAGCTACTGACCTTCTCAGCAACCATGATGTTAAAACTAGTGAAAGTTCTTTTAGGCTTTGGGTTTTGGAGACAACATATTCTTTATTTAGAAATTTTACTTAAGCCCATATATGCTGTCAATCACAAATTGGCATACTTTGAATTAAACCTCCTATAACAAAAGCCCCTAGCATCTGTCCAAATTGCAGTAGAACATTAGTGCTCCCCAATCAGGCTCCTTCACTCTAGCAGCTTTAGCAACCTCCTGTTGTTCCTCTTGGGGTCTTGGATATATCAATGATGGCTATATATTGCCCATGGGCTTCCAGTGCAAGAAATTGCCTTCCTTGGCTCAACATTATATGCCATTAGGGTAACAACTGCTAGCTAGAATTGTTAGCTCTCCTAGAAACAGAAGTGTTACAGGACCTGAGCTTATGGCCCTCCATACCCAGCTGCCCATTACACCTTGGGTCATGGTAACAGCACCCCATGAGCTCAGCATGGCCACTGAAGTCTCCTTGCTATCCGGCGGAGCTAAACCTGATCTTCCACTGCAGGAGTTGGAAGGGGCTGTCTTGCCCTCATTTCCCTGCCAAATGACACAGTGATGGGGGAGGTTGCCCTTTTCTGTACCCCGTAGTTTCATGGAGAGCCCCTTGGTATCAACCAAGTGAGCAGTAAAAGAAGTTCATGTAAGAGGGATGGCCACACCACCATTACGTGCTCACTGGAGGGCTGTTTAAATTGCTTTTCATCCTTCAACTGCATGTTTCTGATCAAAGATGAAAACCAAGGGTCAGCAAAACTGACTGAACTTTACTCAGCCATTTAACGTTAGATATCCTAGCTAACAATCAGCCTCATCTACACATTTTTACAGCAACAATTTCTTAACCAAGATTCCCCTTTGGAGTAAAAATCTCTAGAAATCTCTTGCCTCACAGATACCCAAAATGTAGGATAAGATCACAGTACAAGCCCTCACTAAGATACTCTATCCCCTAGGAGTTCTAGACATTACTGATAGTGACCAAGGCACTCATTTGACTTCTCCAAATATACAGTGTCAAACTCTTCAACAAGGTACTCAATGTCATTTTGGATTCATTGGGGCTACCCCTTTCAACATACAGCCAAAGTGCAAGAGTCTTAGGGACAGAAGGATTTCAAAGAGGCTGAGGGCACCTTCACTACCTTAATGCTTGCTGTCCAGCTCAAGGCTCCACTCTCCAAATTCTGGGGCAGCACTCCTCAGCCACCCTAGGTGTGGCTTTGGTGGACCCCAATACAGCATGGGCAGCAGTGACTTCCCCTCTAAAAGGCACATGTGGTAAACCTTGGCAGCATCTTTTGGGGTGCAAAATGCCCAAGCCATGGGGGCATGGCTACCCCCACCCCAGATTTCAAAAGATACAGCCATGGGGAACTTTGAAAGTGTGATCCAGGAAGAAGGCTTCCTTGAGGGCCAGGTCACTGCAGAGAACCTCCACTAGGGCAATGCCTAGTGGAACAATGGGGTCAGGACATCCCTTCAACCTCAGACTAGTAGAAACGTTGGCTTGCAATTCCAGCCTGGTAAAACCACTGGGACTGCATACAACCTGTGAGAGCAGTGGTACTCACTGGGCCCAGAAAAGCCATAGTAATGGGGCCACCCAAAACAGTGGGAACTGGGCTGCCCGTGGCCTTAGGTGAACAACCCCTGCCTAACAGAGTTGCAGAGGCAAGACCTCTGTGCCAGTGAGCCTGGAGGTCAGATTTTCAGTCAAAGATGATTCTCAAAAGGCTTTGGACTTACTTGGGACCTGTTACCCCTTTTTCCTTTCCTATTTCTTTCCTATTTCCTGTGTTCTATGTCTGTGCCACTATTGTGTTTTGGGAGCATATAACTCCTTTCACTTCACAGATTAACAGCTAAAGAACAAATTGCCTAAGGATAAATCCCACCTTGAGTCTTATTCATATCTAATTTATATACATTTAGATGAGACTTTAGAGTTAGGCTTTGAAGTTGATGCTAGAACACGTTAAGATTTTGGGAGCTATTGGGATAAAATAAATATATTTTGCATGTGAGAAGAACCTGAATTTTTGGAGATTAGGAGTGAAATGCTATAATATAAATATTTGTATTCTAAAAAAATTAATATGTTGAAATGTCATTACAAACGAATAGTGTCAAGAGGTGGACCTTTGGGAAGTAATTAGGTCATGAGGGTGGAGCCTTTAAAAATAAGATCAGTGCTCTTATAAAGAGGCCTTAGAGAGCTGTCATGCCCATTTTATCATGTGAGGAGGACACAGTGAAAGACACTGTTCCTTAAACCAGGAAATGGGCCCTCACCAGACACCAGATCATCTGGCATCTTTCACCTTCATCTTTGACTTCCCAGGGTCCAGAACAGTGAGAATACATTTCTGTTGTTTATAAGCTACCCAGTTTATGGTATTTTGTTATAGCAGCCTGAACGGACTAAGACAGAAACTCTGCAGAAGAAAACTGAATAAATACATAAGAACATATTCAACCATACTAATAATCAGATAAATGCAAATTGCCTTCAATGAATTAATACTTTATACCCAAGACTATCCCTGACAAGCAAAAGCTGAAGGATTTCAACATCAGACCTGTCCTACAAGAAATGCTAAGTGAAGTAATTTGATCAGAAAGAAAAGAACTTTAATGAGCAATAAGAAATCACCTGAAGACACAAAACTCACTGGTAATAGTAAGTTCACAGAAAAGCATAGAATATTATAACACTGTAACTATGGTGTGTAAACTACTCTTAAGTAAGAAAGACTAAATGATGAAACAATAAAAAAAAAACTGGCTGGACGTGGTAACACATGCCTGTAATCCCAGCACTTTGGGAGGCCAAACAGGGTGGATCACGAGGTCAGGAGATCGAGACCATCCTGGCTAACATGGTGAAACCCCATTTCTACTAAAAATACAAAAAATTAGCCAGGCGTAGTGGCACATGCCTGTACTCCCAGCTACTTGGGAGGCTGAGGCAAGAGAATCATTTGAACCCAGGAGGTGGAGGTTGCAGTGAACCAAGATTGCACCACTGCACTCCAGCCTGGGTGACAAAGCGAGGCTCTGTCTCAAAAAATAAACAAACAAACAAAAACAACAACAACTTTTCAAGACATAGACAGTATGATAAGATGTAAATAGAAACAACAAAAAGGTAAAAAGTGGGAGGACAAAATTATAGAGTTTTCATTAGTTTTCTTATTTGTTTTTGCAATGTTAAATTGCAGCTTAACATTGCAAACAATGTTAAGCTGCAACTTAACATTGTTAAGCTGACAATGATAATCTGACTTAACATTGTCAGCTTAAAATAATGTGTTATAAGATAGTATTTGCAAGCCTCATGGTAATCTCAAATAAAAAATAATACAAGGGGCTGGGCATGGCAGCTCACACCTGTAATCCCAGCAATTTGGGAGGCTGAGGCGGGCAGATCACAAGGTCAGGAGATCGCCACCATCCTGGCTAACACGGTGAAACCCTGTCTCTACTAAACAAAATACAAAAAATTAGCCGGGCATGGTGGCGGGCACCTGTAGTCCCTGCTACTCTGGAGGCTGAGGCAGGAGGATGATGTGAACCCAGGAGGCGGAGCTTGCAGTGAGCCGAGATCGTGCCACTGCACTCCAGCCTGGGCGACAGAGCAAGACTCCATCTCAAAAAAAAAAAAAAATAATAATAACAACAATAATACAAGGAATACACACACAAAAAAAGCAAGAAATTAAATCATATCACCAGAGAAAATCACCTTCACTGAAAGAAAGACAGAAAGGAAGGAAAAGAAGATCACAAAACAGTCATAAAATAAACAACAAAATGAGCAAATTAAATGTTGTCAATAATAACATTTAATGAAGACATAAAGTAGCTGAATGGATAAAAAGAATAGGACCCAATGATCTGTTGCCTACAAGAAACACACATCAATACAATAATACAATAATAGCTGGAGATTTCAACACTCCACTTTCTGCATTGGACAGATCTTCGACAGAAAATCAAAAAAACATTGACGTAATCAGCACTATAGACCAAATGAACTCAATAGATATTTACAGAACATTTTGTCTAAGGGTTACAGAATATTCATTTTTTCCTTAGCATATGGGTCATTCTCAAGGATAGACCACATGTTAGGTAACAAAACAAATCTTAAAACATTCAAAGAAGATGAAATAGCCTCAAGCATCTTCTTTGACCACAATGGAATAAAACTAGAAATTAATAACAAAAGGAATTTGAAAATAATATAAACACATGTAAATTAAATGATAACCTCTTGAATAACCAGTAGTTCAATGAAGAAATTAAGAAGAAAATTGAAAAATTTCTTGAAACAAATGATAATGGAAACAAAACATACCAAAACCTATGGATTACAGCAAAAGCAGTACTAAAAGGGAAGTTTAGAGCTATTAAGTGACTACATCAAAAAAGAAGACAAACATCAAATAAACAACCTAGCAATGCATCACAAAGAACTAGAGAAGCAAGAGCAAACCAAATCCAAAATTAATAGAAGAAAAGAAATAATAAAGATCAGAACAGAAATAAATGAAATGAAGAAAACAATATAAAAGATCAATGAAACAAAAAAGTTGTTTTTTTAAAATATCAACAAAATTGACAAACCTTCAGCCAGGCTAATGAAGATAAAAAGAGAGAAGACCCAAATAAATAAAATGAGAAATGAAAAAGAAGACAACACAACTGATACTGCAGAAATTCAAATGATCATTAGTGGCTACTATGAGCTATTATATGCCAATACATTGGAAAAATCTAGAAGCAATGGATAAATTCCTAGATACACAAAACCTACCAAGAGTGAACTATGAAGAAATTCAAATCTTCAACAGACCAATAACAAGTAATGAGATCAAAGTTGTAATAAAAAGTCTCCCAGCAAATAAAAGCCTGGGACATGATGGCTTCACTACTGAACTCTACCACACATTTAAAGAGGGATTAATACCAATCCTACTGAAACTATTCTGAAGAACAGAGGAGGAGGGAATACCTCCAAACTCATTCTACAAGGCCAGTATTACCCTAATATGAAAACCAGAAAAAATACATCAAAAACAGAAAATTATAGGCCAATATCACTGATGAATATTAATACAAAAGTTTTCATCAAAATACTAGCAAGCCCAATTCAACAACACATTAAGAAGATTATTCATTATGACCAAGTGGGATTTATCCCAGGGATGCAAGGATGGTTCAACACACACAAACCAATGTGATACATCATATTGACAGAATGAAGGACAAAAAACATATGATGATTTCAATTGATGCTAAAAATGCATTTGATAAAATTCATCATTGCTGGGATGAGTAGCGGGGGCATGGAAGGGAGGTGGGGATGATTAATGGGTCCAAAAAACAAGGGAAAGGATGAATAAGACCTAGCATTTGATAGCATAACAGGGTGACTATAGTCATAATAATTTAATTGTACATTTAAAAATAACTAAAAGAATGTAATTGGGTTGCTTGTAATGCAAAAGATAAATGCTTGAGGTGATGGATACCCTATTTTCCATAATGTGATTATTATGCATTGTCTGCCTATATCAAAATATTTCATCTAACCCCTAAATATATACACCTACTAAATACATACCCATAAAAATAAATATATACCCATAAAAATAAAAAAATATACCTGTAAAAATAAAAAATAAAATAAAAAAATTAAAAATGATTTACACTGGCATATTGGCAAAAATTAAGAAGTACAACTGCTTTGGAAAACAATTTAGTATCATTCTATAAAGTTGATATTAATATATTCTATGATGTAGCAATTCACTCCTATACATATATCCTAAACAAACTTAGGCACATATACCTCTTGGCAACCGTTCAAGAATATACATAGCAACAGTTTGTAGTAGCAGAAAATTGTAAACAAAAATATATTTGTCATTAAAAGCATAATAAGTAAATAAATTTTGGTATATTTATATGCTGGAAGACTATATAGCAGTGAAAATGAGTAAATTATTGGTACATGAACAAGTACAGATAAATCCTAGAACATAAGGCTGAATAGAAAAAAGCCAGTTGTAAACAAATTTAGAAAGTATGATTAAGTTATCATAACATGAAAGCCTTGCAAAAGTAAATATCATTGTATAGAATAAAGAAACATGAATACATCAGAAAGCTAAAGGAAAGGAAGAGAACTACGAGGACAGAATTTTGGATGGAGGTAGAAATAAAAGATTAGAATTTGGGCGAACATATAGGAGATTGCCAAGTAAAAGGCAATATTCTGTTCTTAAAGCTATGAGATGGGTACACATGCACTGTCTTTTGTACATATATTTTATGAATATTATTTTATAGACTGAATTTGATTTAAGTAATTAAAAATCCAGAATTATTAAAATAAGAATTTATTATAAAGAATTGTTGGGTATGTGGGGCCTTTTAAAAGAGCATAAAAAAATAGAAAAAAGAAAATGATGAATGTGGTGGTTTGCTGCAAACCACCATGACACGTGTATACTTATGTAACAAACCTGCACATTCTGCACTTATACCCCAGAATTTAAAGTATATTTTTAAAAAGGGCAAAGAAATAACAATTGCCTTGTTGAGTACCGACCCCTACCTAATCAAGTAATTATGACTAGCAAACACTACCATTTCAATCGCTAGGAGTTTTTATTTCATAGATATGTGTCTTTGGACAAACCTGACTTAATTAGCAGTCATTACTGTTTCAACTAATTGTATTGGTTGAAAACAATAATGACTTAATGAGCTTAAAAAAACATATAATTTGTCCAACCAGAATGTGCCAGGACATTTAAGGAATAAATGAATCCAGTGAATGCATATATATTAAACATTTTCCTGTGTATTTATGCATTAGGCCTTCAAACAGCTATAATTGCAACATATGAGGTTTTTAGTTTTGTTTACTGTACATTCTCAAGTAAATAAAGGTAATACATAACATCTATAGTTAATTATTTTTAATTTTGATAGCATAAAAATAAAACATAATGAATTAATATTTGCTTTACATTTATGTGTGTAATTTTATAAGAGACTTTTTGCAAGAGATGGTTTCTTATTTACTGGCATGATTAAAAATGAGTGTGACTAGTGACTAGGGAAGAAAACGTCCCCCAGAGTTTCTAAAAACAAAATATCATTAGAGAGATCATCACTGAGGCCAGTGAATAATGCCTGTTATTGAAAAATAGAAAATTCATAGTTTCTTTCCATATACAAACAGAAATATTAAAGGCAAAAATATAGCACTAGGAGAAGCAAATACAACAAAACAATGAATGCATGACCTATGCACTATGGAAAAATCAACTTAATTATGGTTACAATAGTTCCTCTTTTTGAAAGAAGTCCAGGTTTAATTAAAATCTTCTCATTTGATCAGATGGAGTTGCAGATGAGATTAGTTGAATCTATCTATTGTTCTTATTCATTTTAATGTACTGCATTTCAGCAGTATGGAGACATACAAAAGAAAAGCATTTCACTAACTCTTCAAAGGAGTCTGTTATGATTCTAAATTTAATTAAATTAGATTAGTTGCACATCATTTATATTACTAAAAAAACTCAAGCAATTTCTAAGAGATTTCTTCCCTCGGCTGTCCTGTTCTTACCCTCATCCATCATGCCCAAATTCAAAATTACACAATCTATGTTGAACCTCTATTATTCTTTTTAATAAACAGCAAAGTTATTTCTTATAAAATAGTCCTTATTACTTTTCTTTTAGGTCTCCAGCAAATATAAGTAGGACTCAGTCAACAAAGAATCTGATATCCATATTAACACAATAAACAACTCACTTAAAAAAAAAACATTTGAAGTAATGAATTGCACTTATAAATAATCCATCATCTCTCTACAGGTTCTGTGTTTTTTTTTTTAAAAAAAAACATATCCTTTTTTCATTTCTCTGTCTTGTTTCCTGTGAATACAGTTAAATAAAATAGATGTGGAAATAATCCACTAAAGCTCACATATTGTTACGACTAAAATTAATCCAGCTACCTCAGAAGCAATTTAAATACCATCTTCTAGCACCAGGCTAACACTATTCCAGGAATTCAACATGGATCTCTATGTACATGTGTGCTGAAAAATACAACAATGATAGTACATTTTCTGTTGTTTTTAAGCTGCTAAATTATGGAACAATTTGTTATGCAGCACTAGATGACAATACTAATTTTGGTACTTGAGTAGGAGAAGGAAGCTGGGAAACTTTGAGGAGAGTATTATTATCAGTGGAATGTGAATCCCCTTGAGGAGAGCATTTGTGGAAGCATGAAGGCCGTGAGGAGTTTATAGTGCAGGCTAAAAAAACTGTGAGAAACTTTTACGGGAAATTAGAGGATAAGCATTCTACTATGCAGTAGCAGACAGTTTAGCAATGCTGATATCTGTGCGAACATAGGAAGTAGAAAATGTATCTAATGAGCTAGGTGATCTAGTTAAAAATATTTCAAGGTAGAATGTTGAAAGTACCTGGTTTCTTCATGCTGCTGATAGTAAAATGTGAGAAGAAAGAGATAAGAACTGTCAAACAAAAAGGATGCATGACCTAATGGTTTTGAAATTTTACAGTGTTTTCAGATGACAAACAGCACTACAACTAAGAAAACAGCTTCTGAACCATGGGATCAAATCCTGGGCACTATCAAAAAAGAAAAGCTTAAAGATGTAGCAGAAGGTGCTACTGTAAAATTCTCTGTTAATGCCTCAGAAAGACCTAAGATTTACAGCCAAGAACCACTTAGTTAAGCAATAGGGAGTCTAAGAAGCTTAAGGACTGTTACCCTTGGCAGTCTTCGTAGAAGCCCAGAGTAGAAAAAGCTCATCTCAAATCAATTTTTGGGTGCAGCTATTGAGTAGTGATGGGAACTTAAATAAGATTCAAGGGTTGTCTACAAAGATTTTAAAAGAATGATATTAAGTAAGAGATGAGGAAACAGTTTCTCTTACATGTGGCTAGCCAATTATCTCAGCACCATTCGTTGAAAAAGGTGTCCTTTCCCCATTTTATGTTTTTGTTTGCTTTGCTGAAGCAAACAAAAAATACTTACAGTTGGCTGTAAGTATTTGGGTTTGTTTCTGGGTTCTCTATTCCGTTCCATTGGTCTTATGCACCTATTTTTATACCAGTACCATGCTGTTTTAGTGACCATGGCCTTATAGTATAGTTTGAAATCATGTAGTATGATGCCTCCAGATTTGTTATTTTTGCATAGTCTTGCTTTGGCTATTTGGGCTCTTTTTTGGTTCCATATGAATTTTAGAATGGTTTTTCTTTCTAATTCTGTGAATAATTATGATGATATTTTGATGAGGATGGCATTGAATTTGTAGATAGCTTTTGACAGTATGGACATTTTCACAATATTGATTCTACCCATCCGTGAGCATGGGATGTGTTTCCATTTGTTTATATCGTCTATGATTTCTTTTTTTTTCCAGTTTTTAAAAATTATTATTCTTTAAGTTCTGGGTTATATGTGCAGAATGTGTAGGTTTGTTACATAGGTATACATATGCCATGGTGTTTTGCTACACCCATAAAACCATCATCTAAATTACGTATTTCTCCTAATGCTATCCCTCCCCTTGCCCCCCATCCCCTGACAGGCCCTGGTGTGTGATGTTCCCCTCCCTGTGTCCATGTGTTCTCACTGTTCAACTCCCACCTATGAATGAGAACATGTGGTGTTTGGTTTTCTGTTACTGTGTTAGTTTGCTGAGAATGATGGTTTCCAGCTTCATGCATGTCCCTGCAAAGGACGTGAACTCATCCTTTTTTATGGCTTCATAGCATTCCATGGTATATGTGTGACATTTCCTTTTTCTTTTTTTTTTTTTTTTTGACAGAGTCTTGCTGTCTCACCCAGGCTGGAGTGCAGTGGCACAATCTTGGCTCACTGCAACCTCTGCCTCGCATGTTCAAGTGATTCTCCTGACTCAGCCTCCCAAGTAGCTGTGACTACAGGCATGCACCACCACACCCAGGTAATTTTTGTATTTTTAGTAGAGACAGGGTTTCACCACGTTGGCCAGGATGGTCTCAATTTCTTGACCTCATGATCTGCCCGCCTCAGCATCCCAAAGTGCTGGGATTACACGCATGAGCCATTGTGCCTGGCCGCCACATTTTCTTTATCCAGTTTATCATTGATGGGCATTTGGGTTGGTTCCAAGCCTTTGCTATTGTGAATAGTGCTGCAATAAACAGACATGTGCATGTGTCTTTATAGTGGAATGATTTATAATCCTTTGGGTATATACCCAGTAATGGAATTGCAGGGTCAAATGGTATTTCTGGTTCTAGATCCTTGAGGAATCACCACACTCTGTTCCACAATGGTTGAACTAATTTACACTCCCACCAACAGTGTAAAAGCATTCTGATTTTTCCACATCCTCTCCAGCATCTGTTGTTTCCTGACTTTTTAATATCACTATTCTAACTGGCGTGAGATGATATCTCATTGTGGCTTTGATTTGCATTTCTCTAATAACCAGTGGTGATGACCTTTTTTTCATATGTTTATTGGCCTCATAAATGTCTTCTTTTGAGAAGTGTCTGTTCATATCCTTCGCCAACTTTTTGATGGGATTGTTCGTTTTTTCTTGGAAATGTGTTTTCAGCAGTGTTTTGTAGTTCTCCTTGTAGAGGTCTTTTGCCTCCTTGTTTAGGTATATTCCTAAGTATTTTATTCTTCTTGCAGCTATTGTAAAAGAGGTTGAGTTCTTTATTTGATGCTCAGCTTGGTTGCTGTTGGAGTATAGAAGAGCTACTGATTTGTGTACATTAATTTTGTATCCAGAAACTATGCTGAATTATTTTATCAGTTCTAGGAGCTTTCCGAAGGAGTCTTTGGGATTTTCAAGGTAAACGATTATATCGTCAGCAAACAGTGACAGTTTGACTTCCTCTTTACCGATTTGGATGCCCCCTTTATTCCTTTCTCTTGTCTGATTGCTCTGGCTAGGACTTCCAGTACATCGCTGAAGAGGAGTGGTGAGAGTGGGCATCCATGTATTTTTCCGGTTCTCAGAGAGAACGCTTTAAACTTTTCCCCATTCAATATTATGTTGGTTGTGGGACTGTCATAGATGGCTTTTATTACATTGAGGTATGTCCCTTGTGTGCTGATTTTGCTGAGAGTTTTAATCATGAAGGGATGTAGGATTTTGTCAAATGCTTTTTCTGCATCTATTGAGATGATCATGCCATTCTTTTTTTTAATTCTGTTTATGTGGTGTGTCACATTCATTGACTCGCATATGTTAAACCATTCCTGCATCCCTGGTATGGAAACCACTTGATCGTGGTGGATTATCTTTTTGATATGTTGTTGGATTCGGTTAGCTAGTATTTTGTTAAGGATTTTAGCATCTATGTTCATCAAGGATATCGGTCTGTAGTTTTGTCTTTTTGTTATGTTCTTTCCTGGTTTTATTAGGGTGATGCTGGCCTCATAGAACGAATTAGGGAGGGTTCCTTATTTCTCTATCTTGTGGAATAGTGTCAAAAGGATTGGTACCAATTCTTCTTTGAATGTCTGGTAGAATTCTGCTGTGAATACATCTGGTCCTGGACATTTTATTGTTGGTAATTTTATTATCATTTCAATCCTGTTGGTTGTTATTGCTCTGTTCAGGGTGTCTGATTCTTCCTGATTTAAGCTAGGAGGGTTATATTTTTCCAGGAATTGATCCATCTCTTCTAGGTTTTCTAGTTTATGTGTGTAAAGGTGTTCATAGTAGCCTCAAATTTTCTTTTGTATTTCAGTGGTGTCAGTTGTAATATCTCCTGTTCATTTCTTAATGAGGTTACTTGGATTTTCTCTCTTCTCAGTTAGTCTTGCTAATGATCTATCAATTTTATTTTTCTTTTCGAAGAACCAGATTTTTGTTTCATTTATCTTTTGTACCTTTGTTTGTTTGTTTGTTTGTTTCAATTTCATTCAGTTCTGTTCTGATCTTTGTTATTTACTTTCTTCTGTTCTGTTTGGGTTTGGTTTGTTCTTGTTTCTCTAGTTCCTTGAGGTGTGGCCTTTGAATGTCAGTTTGTGCTCTTTAAGTCTTTTTGATATAGGTGTTTAGAGCTATGAACTTTTCTGTTAGTACTGCCTTTGCTGTACACCAGAGGTTTTGATAGGTTGTGTCATCATTGTGGTTCAGTTCAAAGAATATTTAAATTTTCATCTTGATTTCTTTTTTGACCCAATGCTCATTCAGGAGCAGGTTATTTTATTTCCATATATTTGCATGGTTCTGAAGGTTCCTTTTGGAGTTGATTTCCAATTTTATTCCACTGTGGTCTGAGAGAGTGCTTGATATAATTTCAAACTGGATCCTCATCTCTCATCTTATATAAAAATCAGCTCAAGATGGATTAAGGACTTAAATCTAAGACCTGAAACTATAAAAATTCTAAAATATAACACTGAAAAAAACTCTTCTAGACATTGGCTGAGGCAAGGATTTCATGACCAAGAACCTTAAAACAAATGCAATAAAAACAAAGATAAATAGTTGGGACTTAATTAAACTAATGAGCTTTTGCACAGCCAAAGGAACAGTCAGCAGAGTAAACAGACAACCCACAGAGTGGGAGAAAATCTTCATAATCTATACATCTGACAAAAGACTAATATGCAGCATCTACAATGAACTCAAATGAATTAGTAAGAATAAAACTAACAATCCCATCAAAAAGTGGGCTAAAGACATGAGTAGACAATTCTCAAAAACAGATATACAACTGACCAACAAATATATGAAAAAATGTTCAACATCACTAATGATCAGGGAAATGCAAATCAAAACCACAATGCGATACCACCTTACTCCTGCAAGAATGGACATAATAAAAAAAAATCAAAAACCAGTAGATGTTGGCGTGGATGTGGTGAACAGGGAACACTTCTAGAGATTGCTTAAAGAACTAAAAGTAGAACTACCGTTTGTTCCAGCAATTCCACTTCTGGGTACCTACCCAGAGGAAAAGAAGTCATCATATGAAAAAGATACTTGCACACGCATATTTATAGCAGCACAATTTGCAATGGCAAAATCATAGAACCAACCCAAATGCCCATCAATCAACGAATGGATAAAGAAATTGTGGTATATGTATACAATGGAATACTATTCAGCCATAAAAAGGAATGCATTAATAGCATTCACAGTGACCTGGATGAGATCAGAGACTTATTCTACACGAAGTAACTCAGGAATGAAAAACCAAACAGCAAATGTTCTCACTGATATGTGGGAGCTAAGCTATGAGGATGCAAAGGCATCAGAATGATACAATGGACTTTGGGGACCAATGGGGGAAGACTTGGGGGGGCGACATATAAAAGACTGCAAATACGTTGCATTGTCTACTGCTCAGGTGATGGGTGCACCAAAATAACCACTAAAGAACTTACTCATGTAACCAAATACCACCTGTACCCCAATAACTTACAAAAAATAAAATAAAGAAATCAAAGAAGATCTAAATAAATGGAGAGAGAATCTATTTTAATGGACTGTAAGATTCAATATGAAGGACAGCAGGGGATGCAGAGCAATATAATCTTTCTTTCATTCATATTCACTGGGAAACTAAAACAGCACAGCCTCTTTGTTCTTTTATTTAGTGCTATTTTTTAATTGACAATAATAGTATGTATTTACAGGGTACAGTGTGAACCTTTAATACATGTATACATATGGAATTATTAAATCAGTCTATTTAATGTATCTGTCACCTCCAATATTTATCCTAACTTTGCAATGAGAACATGTAAAATTTACTCTTAGCTATTTTGAAATACGCAATAAATTCTTTTCAACTATAGTCACAAAAAAGAGTGATATTAGCAGAAAGAATACCAACTGACCCCCAAAGGGCCAGAGATAGTACAAAATTTAAAGAAGACTTTTGATTCCACAAATTTTACATCAGTGAACAGACAGAAAAATATGCAGCTGCAAACACAGCTACCAATTAGTACTTGGAAGGCAGAAGTGAAAGTCTAATCTTTTAAGCCAAGAAACATAGAGAATAAATCTTGGGCAGCAACAGGACTGAGAGCTAATCCAGGGTCTTCTAATATGTGTTAAACAGGACTTCCTGGTGCCTCCTATCTTCTCCTTTTTTAAACATGAATTTATAGCAGTTACCTTATGTGTCTCCTAAAATTATATATTGGGTAGTATTTGGATATGGGACATAAGCTCACAAGTCTTAAGATTTAGAGGAACTATACTCAAGGAGCTGTATTTAATAAACAATACCCAAGAAACTTCACTTGACCCTGGACTTAAATTAGATGGTAAAATTCTGCACCTTGAAATGCTGTTATAATGTGAATCAGACATTTAAGGAGCCCTGGGAGATGTTGGATGTTTTTGAATGTGGGAAGAATGTAAATAATTTATGGATACAGGTGTACTGTGGTGTAAATTTGCTTTTCACATTTACTATAATCCATGAACCTTATTGGACACATTATTATCACCCAGAGTCCATAGTTTACATTAAGGTTCACTCTTGCTATTGTACCTTCTATAGACTTGGACAGATGCATGATGACATATACCCACCATTATAGTACCATACAAAAATAGTTTTACCAGCTTAAAATATCGCTGTGCTTTGTCTATTTATCTCTTTCTACTCCCAATCCCTATTGTTTTTACAGTCTTCTTAGGTTTGCCTTTTCTAGAATATCATATAGTTGGAATAATAGTTTGTAGCCTTTTCAGAATGACTTCTTTCACCTAATGATATGCATTAAACAGTCTTCCATGTATTTTCATGGTTTGATGCTCATTTCTTTTTAGGACTGAACTAAACTCCATTGTCTGGATGTACCACAGTTTATTTATCCATTCACTTACTAAGGGGCATCTTAATTGCTTCCAAGTTTTGGCAATTATAAATAAAGCTGATAAAGACATCCATGTGCAAATTTTTGTGTGGACATGTTTTTTTACTCATCTGTGTAAACACCAAAAAGTGCAATTGGTGGATTATATGTTAAGAATATTCTTAATTTTGTAAGAAATGGCCAAACTGTTTTCCGAAATGGCTGCACCATTTTGCTTTTCCCCCTGGCAGTGAATGAGAGCTCCTACTGTTCCCCTTGCTCACCAGCATTTTTGATATTGTCAGAATTCTGGACTTTTGGCCACTCTAATAGGCATGTAGTGGCATCTCATTGTTGCTTTAATTTACATTTCCATAATGACATATAATGAGGAGCATCTTTTTACATGCTTATGAGATGACTGTTTAGGTCTTTTGCTCACTTTTAACTGGGTGGCTCACTTTCTTATTGTTAAGTTTTAAGAGTTCTTTGTATATTTTGGATTAAAAAACCTTTCTGAGATATGTCTTTTGCAAATATTTTCTCCAAATCTTTGGCTTGTCTTCTAAGTCTCTTGGTACTGTCTTTTACAGAGAAGAAGTTCTTAATTTTAATGAAATCTAGCTTATCACGCCATTTGTGTTCTATCTAAAAAGTCATCACCATGCCCAAGGTATCAAGATTTTTTCTCATGTCATCTCCTAGGAGTTTTATAGTTTTGCCTTTTACATTTAGGTCTATGATTCATTTTGAGTTAATTTTTGTAAAAGGTATAAAGTCTATGTCTAGATTCATTTTTTTGCATGTGGATGTCCTGTTGTTCTAGCAACGTTTGTTGAAGAGACTGTCTTTTCTCCATTGTATTGCCTTTTCTCATTTGTCAAGATCAGTTGATGGTATTCATGTAGGTCTATTTCTGTCCTCTCTATTCTTTTCCATTGATTTATTTGTCTATTCTCTCACCAATATCACACTTTCTTGAATTCTGCACTTTTATACTAAGTCATGAAGTTGGGTTGTGTCAGTCCTCCTATTTTGCTCTTTTCATTTAATATTGCATAGACTAGTCTGGGTCTTTTGACTCCCCATATAAAAACTTTAAAATCAATTTGTAGATATCCACAGATAACTTGCTGATATTTTAATTGGGATTGCATTGAATCTATAGATCAAGCTGGGGAGAACTTACATCTTGACACTATTGATTCTTCCTGTCCACAAACATGGAAAATCCCTCCATTTATTTAGTTCTTCTTTCATTTATTTGTATCAGCTCTATAGTTTGCCTCATATAGATTTCACACATATTTTGCTTAATTTATTCCTAAGTACTTCAATTTTGGGGTACTAATATAAGTGGTATTATAGTTTTAATTTCAAATTCCACTTGTTCATAGCTGGTATATAAGAAAACAATTGATTTCTTTATATTAACCTTGTATCCTGCAACTTTTCTATAATTATTTATTTATTCCACGAGTACAGTGATTTTTTTTTAAATTTGTTCATGATTCTTTAATATTCTTTCATTCAGGGAGGTAATGCTTAATTCCCTTCCTGTTGAGTGTGGGTTGGGTTTAGTGACTCACTTCTAATGAACACAATGTGGCAGCAGTGGCAGAGTGTGGCTTCAATGACTAGGTTATAAAAGACATCGTAGCTCCTCTTTGCTCACTCTGTCTCTTAGATTACTTCCTCTGGGGGAAGCTACCTCACATGTTATGAGGACACTCAAACAACCCTTTAAAGGAGTGTATATGAGAAGAAATCAAGGACTTCTTCCAACAGCAAGCAAGAAACTCAGACCTCTAGGCAACAGTAATGTGAATGCAGTAGGATGCATTAGTTACTTACTGCTGTATATTAAAAAAATCACTACAAATGCAGCAGCTTGAAATAGCATAAATTTATTATTTCACTTTTTCTGTGAGTGAGAAGTACAGGTGTAGCTAAACTAGAATATCTGTTAAGAGTCTCATGAGGCTATACACAGTGTCAGCCAGATTGAGTTCTCATCTATAGGGTTGATGAGGGAAGAATCTACTTCCATACTCAATCAGGTTATTGACAGAAATCATTTCCTTGAAATTATAAGACCATTGGGTCCTCACTTCTTGCTGTCATTGGCTGGAGGTTGCTTTTAGTTTCTAGAGGATATCTGTATTTTCTAGAGTACATCTGCAGGACCATGCCATATGGAACTTTTCAACATGGCCACTTACATCATTAAGCCAGCAAGGAGACTCTAGAGTGAGTCAGCAAGCAAGCTAGAGTATTATATAACATAACATAATCATGGGAGGGGTATCCTACCACCTGTGCTATGTTCTATTGGTTAGAAGCAAATCACAGGTCCCATCCATGCTCATAGGAGAGAATTACACAAAGGCATGAACACCAGGAGGCAGGAGTCATGCAGTAAGGGTCAAAAGGGGTCTGTCTGCACACGGTCTTCATATAATTAATTGAAAACACCCCTGAGCAAAGTGAGCATGACAACATGATATCTAAAACCAGAAGAATGACATTTGAACACAAACTTGAGGTTGTAAACAGGAGACAAAAAATTACAGTGATTATATGTTGGGAGCAGGCCCCCCAAAATCTGGCCATAAACTGGCCCCAAAACTGGCCATAAACAAAATCTCTGCAGCACTGTAACATGTTCATAATGGCCCTGATGACCAAGCTGGAAGGTTGTGGGTTTACAGGAATGAGGGCAAGGAACACCTGGCCCGCCCAGGGCAGAAAACCGCTTAAAGGCATTCTTAAGCCACAAACAATAGCATGAGTGATCTGTGCCTTAAGGACATGCTCCTGCTGCAGTTAATTAGCCCAACCTATTCCTTTAATTCAGCCCATCCCTTCGTTTCCCATAAGGGATACTTTTAGTTAATTCAATATCTATAGAAACAATGCTAATGACTGACTTGCTGTTAATAAATACATGGGTAAATCTCTGTTCAGGGCTCTCAGCTCTGAAGGCTGTGAGATCTGTGATTTCCCAATTCACACCTCTATATTTCTGTGTGTGTGTCTTTAATTCCTCTAGTGCTGCTGGACTAGGGTCTCCCAACTGAGCTGGTCTCGGCAATTATAAATTTGAATTACTTTTATTTATGAATCAGATAAGATAACAACTTAAAGAATGCTGTAAATCACTCTTTTCTTTCAGAAGAACCATCTATTCAACTAGGAAATATTTATTTAGCATCTACCATATGTCAGATATCTGGGAGTAGATTGATTTTTTTTTTTTTAAAAAAAGGAAGAGAGAAAAACACACTCCTTGTCCTCGTGGAGTTGCCATATATAAACAAGAAAAAAAATAAAAGAATTTCAACTTAGATTCTGGCTACATATAGCTAAATAATTCAGTTAGAAATTCTGAAGTTATGTATTTTAAAAAATTACTGCCACAGATATGTTGAATATATTAATTAGAAACAATGTTTAGATTAGTTAGAATCAGATTGAAGAGAACAAAAACTTGAACATTTGATTCAATAGGAAAATGAGGAGAAAGGATTTCTTTTTGTGGCAGCATAAAGAGGTAGGCAGATGCTCCCTGCACAAAATAAACTAACAAATTTGGTTAACTGTCAAGACACCATTTTAAGACTGGAGGTTGATCAAACTCAGATGATAAGTTCATATATATTATTGAAAACTGTTCCAGCTTTAGGTAAAAACAGCAGGACACTGTGGCTTTCTTGTGTGTGGCTATTCCCATGCCTTCAGCTCAGTCAATGGTCAATGAAGACCACAGTTTTACCAATGAAAGACTTTCTGCAAAAGAAAAAAAAGGGGGGACAGACTAAATTTGGAATAGGACCAAAACCTCTTGGCTCTGTCATTTAAGAGACAAATTTCATAGAAAATAAATGAAAAAACTTATGATTCTGATAGGCCAATATTTTAGTCCAGATGGGGAATTAAGTGAGCCTGCCAGAAATGTAATGGGTAGATCATGGAAATGAGAGAGCCATATAAGGTCTAAGGTAAACTCTTGACACATTCTTGACTTGGCGACTAACCACTTGCATGCATGGTGGACACTTGAGAGAGCCCAGCAAAAAGTAAAAGCCAAAGTAGATGTGAAAACTAGCTGCACTTTTCAATGTACTCTGCAATCCACACACAGAGCAATTGTCAAAGGTATTGAGCATAACCACTACTCAAATCAGTGGCTGATCCTTAAGCAACAGACACAGGAGGAAACTTTAGAAAGCGAAGATAAAAAATTGAAATTAAAAATGGACGAATTCTGCAGTTTAAGTCCAGATGAGTTACTGAATAATATTTTTAAAAAGGAAAAACAGGCTGGGTGTGGTGGCTCACTCCTGGAATCCCAGAACTTTGGGAGGCCAAGGTGGGCAGATCACCTAAGGTCAGGAGTTTGAGACCAGCCTGGACAACATGGTGAAACCCTGTCTCTACTAAAAACACAAAAATGATGCCAGGCACAGTGGCTCACAACTGTAATCCCAGCACTTTGGAAGGCCAAAGCAGGTGGATCACTTGAGTCCAGGAGTTCGAGACCAGCCTGGACAACATGGTGAAACCCTGTCTCTACTAAAAATCCAAAAAAAAAAAAAAATTAGCCAGGTGTGGTGGCAGACATCTGTAACCCCAGCTACTCGGGAGGCTGGGGCAGGGAGAATTGCTTGAACTTGGGAGGTGGAGGTTGCAGTGAGCCAAGATTGCACCACTGCACTCCAGTCTGGGCAACAGAGTGAGACTCCATCTCAAAAAAATAAAAAAAGAAAAAGAAAAAGAAAAACATATCTAAAAAAAATCCAGGGTTGCTGTTGACTGTGATTCATTACCTAAAATGTCCAATTTTCAACTCAAAGTTATAAGACATGAAAAGAAACAGAAAAATATTCCCATTCTCAGAAACAAAAAGATCTGTCAATAGAAATGGTCCAAGTGTACTCTATACTGTATTTTAGAAACAAAGATTTTAAAAGTTATTACATCTTAAGAGAATTAATGAAAACTATGTTTAAGGAATTAAAGGAAAATATGGTAACAATGACTTCACAAAGCATAAATCTCAAGACAGAAATATATATTATTTGTAACAGACATTCAATACTTGAAAAGTATACTAATATAAATTTTTTTAAAAAATGACTAGGTGGGCCCAACAGCCAATTTGAGATGACAGAAGAATGGATTCATGATCACAAAAAGAATTAATAGAAATTGTATTATATGAAGAACAAAGAGAAAAAAGATGTAAGAAAAAATTAATTAGTATCAGAAAACTTCCCAAATTTGATGAAAAACATTAATATACAGATCTGAGAACCTTAACAAACCTCAGGAAGGATAAACACAAAGAGATTTACACCTACACTCATCATAGTCAATCTGCACAAAGATGAAGACAATCAAAAGTAGAAAGAGGAAAACAACTCATATACAGGGAAACAACATGATTAAAGGCTTGCTCATCCTTGGAGACAATTGAGAATGGACTGCAGTGGGCTGATAGAGTGCTGAAAGAAAAAAAACAAAACTGCTGATCCAGAATTATATAACCAGCAAAACTATTGATAGAAAATGAAACTAAAATAATGCCTTTCCCAGCCAAACAAATTGGTGAGAAGTTCTTGCTGGCAAACCTAACCTAACCTAACCTAAAATAAATAAATAAATAAATAAATAAATAAATAAGTAAATAAAAGACGTCCTTCAGGCTGAAAGGAAATTACAGCAGATGGTAACTCAAATTTGAAAGAAATAAAAAGCAGGGAAATGGTAAATATGCTAGTAAATATAAAACTGAAAGGAAGGAGGGAGGGAGACAGGAGAGGAGAGAGAGAAAAAAATTAAATTCCTTTTTGAGTCTCTGAATTTTTCAGAGAGAATTATTTTTTTTCTCCTTGGAATTTAAATCTTATTCACAGTGACAGGAAAACTGAACATGGTTGATTCATTTTGATAGCAGTGTCTTTTGCAGACTGTTGGTTTCCACGTCCTAGACTCCTAAAGCTGTCCTGAATGCTGCCTCAGAATTTCCTTTGATTGTGTGAGATGCCATGTCCATCCAATAAATCTCTGTTTGTGCTTATGTTAAGTCCAAAACCTTATGTTGTTGTAATTAAAGGCAGTTACATATTTATTTCTCAAGAAATAACAGTGGTTATTTATTCATCATTTGTTCATTTATTTATATATTTATTAAGCAACCACTGTGTCAATTTCTCAAATTATATTAGTCAGAACAATAGACATGTTTGTGTTCTTTGGAGTTAACAATTATTTATGTGATCTGAAATTAAACAAAAAATACTTCTTTTTTGAATTAAAACCATGATAAACTCTACAAAGGAGAAGATATTATGAGATTATAAAATGGGGCACTTAATATGAATGGTCAGAAAAGACTTTTCTGACATTTCAGTTGACACTGGAGAATATTTAGCCAGAATCTTTCCCAGGGTTATAAGATTATAGAATACTTAACTAAAGTAGCCGTCTATTAATTGATTATATCTGCACGTCATTCCCAGACCCCAGAAACACTCTGTAAAGAACTATAGCACATTTTTTCATCTATTCTCTACTCGTCAAATAAAAAAACCTGTTTATATAAAGCTGATCTCTCCCCAGTCCCTAGAGATGGGCTTAGAGCATATTTACATTGTAGAAACACTCGATGTTATTGATCTTTGGATAGTAGCCTAGTTGGAATCTCTCTTAATAAAAGTTTTCTCCTTCTATATCTTGTTAATTGTCAGGGAAAAAATTACATGACTGCAGATATTCAGCATGCCATCTATTTGGAAACAAATTGCATGCCTGAAAGCCACAAAAGAAGGTCAAATGAATAGCCTCAGAGTCATGTTGCCAACATTCTCTACTACTTGAATATTTAGGCCATTATTTTTAATTGCATCTCTAGATACAAAGAGGGTCAATATGCCATATTTTCAAAGTGATGCTTAACACTTAAAAGGATGTACTATGTGAACTATGAACAATTTAACAAGTCCAAACTTCAAGCAACCTATAGATTTTTATGAAACATGTAGTATCTTACTACCAAATAATATAACACTTGCCAGCTAGCAAAATATTACTGATTTCCAATTCTATGTATAGATGGACTCTATTATAAATTGTTTGTAAAATGTTTCTTATCTCAGAGAGATATATAATATAAAATACATCAAGTAAAAAGGTGTATTTATTATGAAAGAAAATATGTTTTTGTAAAGTTTTATAGCTGCAAAAAAATGACAACTGTTCAATTGTATACACATCTCCGATTTTTAAAAAACACCGTCTTTCACAAACAAAAAAAAATGTAATTCTGCTGAATTAAAATATCACTCTCTAAAAATCACTAAGTGGCCAGGCGCGGTGGCTCACAACTGTAATCCCAGCACTTTGGGAGGCCAAGGCGGATGGATCACTTGAGATCAAGGGTTTGCGACCACCCTGACCAACATGGCAAAACCCCATAAGTACTAAAAATACAAAAAAAAAAAAAAAAAAAAAAAAAAAAAGCTGGGTGTTGTGGCGGGTGCCTGTAATCCCAGCTACTTGGGAGGCTGAGGCAGGAGAATCACTTGAACCAGAGAGGCGGAGGTTGCAGTGAGCCGAGATCACGCCATTGCATTCCAGCCTGGGTGACAAGAGTGAAATTCCGTCGCCACAAAAAAAAAAATCATTAAGCAGTTGTGCAAATAGATTATGGGTAACATTTTTCAATACTGAACACAGGTAAATCTGGTGTAAAACAAGATAAGTTCTCAAACTTTGATGCAAACATCAAAACTTATACTTAACATTATGGAGGTCTTGAGCTATGTAGAAAGATAATAAACAATATTTGTTTTTATTTATATTTATGTATTATATAACACATAATATAAATATGTTATATTTGTTATAATTTACTATTGTAAGAATAATAACTTAACGAAAAACCAAGACAGCCTTTATTTGTAGAAGTGTTCATTTCATATATATAAAATTCAAGAAAATCTATAGACAAATAGAGTTAACAAAAAGTTTTAAAAAGTTACTAGATCAGAAATTAATTTAAAAATACAGAGTATCATTTTTAAACATATTATTTCAATAACAACATTTAAAAAGTATTTAAGAGTAAGTATATATATGACCTTAAGAAAGAATATTATGACATTTTATTGAAAGCATTAAAGGAGGACTAAATATTTGGAGAGTTATATCATGTTTATATGTTCAATAGCTCAACATCATGAATATTCTAAAATGTATATGTAAGAGCAAAGGAACAGATTATGCAAAGACATACCTGAAGAAAATAAGTAAGGTGGTGGGATTTATCTTACCATAGATATTAGGACAAAGAATAACAATTAAAACTGTGCCATTTTTTGCAGCTATAAAACTTTATGTTTACAACATATATTTTCTCTCACAATAAATATACTTTTTTCTTTGATGTATTTTATGTTATATATCTTTTTAAGATATAGAACAGTTTACAAACAACTTACAATACGGTCCACCTTTGCTATATCCACTGGAAGTAATACAAAGATTTGGAATCAGCAATATTTCGCTAGTTAGCAAATGCTATATTATTTGCTACTAAATACTATGTTTTATAAAAAGCTAGCACAGACGTTAACAAATAGTAGTGGAACAAAATAAACACTGTGTCACAGAAGAACAAAATATATAATGAATTTTAATGTATGACAAAGTGGCATTGCAAATCAGTGGGTAGTAGAATGGCAAATTCAATAATTGATCTGGGGTTATCTGGATGAAAAAAGAAATAAATTTTAATTACTATGCTATACAATGCACAAAAATTACGTGTATGGCTTCGTAAAGAGTCAGCTTGGCAAATTTGAATTATGTTTTCTAGAATTTTCTTTTCTGTAGGTTTTTAGTGGTTTGTTATGACCACCAAAGAAACTTGCTTGTGATTTGAAAGGAAGAAGAGAACAGTGACTATATGTACTCCCTGAAATTCAATGTAGGTTAGGCCTTCTTGTGGCTCATGCACATTTTATTTGCAATCTACTGGCCAATCTTTTTGGCAAAGGAAGCACCTGAGTCCATAAATCCTCCACCTCCCATGGGATATTTTAAATTACCTTTTCCACAACTTGGGTCAGGTGCTATTGCAGTTCTGTAACAAGAGTGATAGCCAGCATGTCCTATAGATCATCCTCAGCTTCAAGGTTGGTGGCTTGGAGATGAGAAAAGGCCAATGCTGACTCAATAAGAAAGGAAGGCAGATTGCAGCTTGTTCCTCACAGTTTTGGTTTTTGCCAGCTCTCCCCATTTCACATCTGTCCTTTTCCTACTGCCTGACCTGTGACTTTATGCTAAGTATCAGATGCAGAAGAAAACAGAACCAAGACTATTTTACCAGATTCTACAGCGATAAAAGATCAAGTTCCTAAGTAAATCGCTTATTCTACATCATTCCTGGTGGTTCTACTTCTCTGATTATACTGACTAATGCATCGCCTTAATGTTTTATAGGCAAAACTATAAAACTTTTAAAGGGTAATATAGGGGATATTTTTGTGACTTCAACAGAGAAACTTTTTAAAACAAGACACAAAGCCATAGAAAATGTTATTGACAAGTTCAATAGCATTATCATTTTAAAACTTTTGTAAGTGAAAAGATATAATTTTAAAATAAAAGGCAAGTCCTAGACTTGGGAAAAGATACTTGCAACACATAAAACAGAAAAAGATCATTATCCAGAATATTAAAAAGCCTTCCTACAAATCAACTCAATGAAAAAATGTGAAAAGGATATAAATAAGAAATTTACCAAGGTTTTTAATCTCAAATGGCCAATAAACCTATTAAAAGATGATTTACCTCAGTGATAATGAGAGAAATGTCAATTAAAATCACAATGAAATACCTTTCACACCTATTGTTTGGCAAAACTTAAGAACTCTGACAATATCATGTGTTGGCAAAAAAAGTGGATAAAGGGCAACACTAATATACTGTTCATAGGAATATAAACTCATGCAACCATCTTGAAGAAAAATGTTGTGGTAACTAATAAATTTGAAGGTGTAAATACCCTAGCCCAGCAAACCATCCCTAGGTGTACACCATAAATAAACTCTTATTTGTGTAACCAAACAGACACATATATTTTAAAAAGGTGACTTCTTAGTAGAATTGTTTATAATAGCAAATATTGGAAACTAATTTTCCATTAACATGAGCTAGATAATGTATTATATTAAATTTATATAATGCTATGCCACAGTGAAAATCAATTAGCCAAAGTTACATGAATGAATATGGATAAATCTCATAAACATAATGTGAAATTGATAAAAACTACAGAAGAATACTTGAAGAATGATGTCATTCGTATATGAGTAAAGCCAGATAAAAGAATATTATATACATACTATATATTTAAGATATACATAGGTTAAAAATGTATATGTATGGAAATGAAAACACCAAATTCAAGATAGTAATTATCTTGGTGGGAAAGGAAGTGAGTTGTAGAGAGGAAAGATTCAGGAGGTTTGCAAGGGGGTGGTGACTCTATTGGTAGGTTTAATTTCTTAGGCTGAAGGAATCCCTGCAGAAGATGAAGATAGATCTCCTAGACTGAAGATTCCTAAAAGACTTCCAGACACACTGCAGAACTGGCCAACTAACAGAGATGCTGTCTCTGCCACAATTAAGTTGCTGCTAAGTCATAAAGCTGCCTCCACAGCTGTCAGCTCCAGAGCCACACTGCCAGAAACACATGTGAAACACATTTACATGTATTTACAGCACCACAATCAGGAAGCACTGAATCAGGAAGTTGCCATCCCAGCCATTGACTCCAGAACCATGAAGCTTCTGCCACATCTGTTCTAGCAAATGGATGCCCTGAACTCTGCCTCTTTCCCCATATAACTCAGTTCTGAATCACAGCTTCACACAGATGCATTCAATTGATTAAGCTTCCATCATATATTTAAGCGCTGGCCAAAGGGAAGCCTACAAACTACAGGTTTGTTCGTTTTTTCTCAGCAAAATAAAAACAAGAGTCAGGAACTCTTAGGAGAAAAGATTATTCCAAAAATTGTAAGCAGACTATAATGACAGATGTTTATTAAAGTGAGAGGAAAATTTCAGCTTCGTACCTGTATCCTTCTACACTATTTCTATGCTTTTTTTTTTTAACCAAGAGTGTATGTTTTTTGTTTGTTTGTTTGTTTTACCATGTCACAGAAATTGCTGGTTGCCTCTCAATATGTAGCTGATCTTCCTTCTCATTAATAGAAAGAGAACGTAGCTAATGAGATACAAGCAAGACTTTTATGTGCTAATTCCAAGAAGTCTCCTTAAGGGAAAGGAGAGGCCCTTCTTGGTCCCCTCATTGGTTGTACTTGTTGGAATGTAAATATAATTATTACCAATTTGACAAGCCACTTTAAATCATAGTCAATATGCTAAAGATGGTAGGCAAGCTAGAATGAACCTAGATCTCTTCTGAAAGTGAGGCTAAGCATGGAACTAACTGTGGGCATGTTTACCTAATAGAGAAATAAATGTTTATCTTGTTTAAGCCACTTTTGGGGCAAATGGGGTTGGGTTCTTTATTACTGGCAGCCTAACTTGATTCTAACTGATATAGAAAGTAGTATCATTAATTTAAAGTCTACTTAAAAATTAATCTTAACAGCTAAGTAGACAAACATTTGAAACCTGGGAATTAAGGGTCTTGCCCTTTTACAAATCCCTATAGCAAAATTCCATAGGAATTTCCCTATTATTTTGGAGGAGTTAATCAGTATATAAGCTTCACTTCTTTCCAAAGAGTTATGTTGTCTTCTTTCTAGCCTATCAAGTTTCTCAATATTATTGTTACAAATTCTATTCTGAAACTGCAAATAAGGTTTGGAAGATCCTATCAAATGCCAGCTGTGGTGTACTAATTATCTCTCAGTTCTTGCTTTTACTTCCCTGTTAATACATCCTTAAATTAAATTTTATTGTTATATTTTATCTTAGTTATTCTAATTATTATTAATAATAAATTAACACAAAGCCACCCTGTGGTAGACACTGGATTAGGTGCTGCAGATATAATGATGAATAAAAGTCTTGTGCACACGATAAGCTCACAGTTTAATGGGAGAAGATGAGCACAAAAACCTTTACTAGACATTGTAACAAGTGTTAAAAACGCTGTTATTAAGGCACTAAAGAGCTAATTGGGGAATCACATCCTACTTATAGCTGATTCACCTTTAGTGCTCCGACTCTGACTTCTTGTTCTCTTTTAAAATTTCTTAAAGTGGTGCCTATTTCCCTCATATTATAACTATAGAGCCTGGTACTGATTTTTAGATATGTATCATTTTGGATGAACACTTTCCAGTGAGTGTTTTTAAAATATCAAAGTTATGAACTCTATTCATACCTTTGAAGTGGAGCAACTTTTCCCTGTAGTTTTAATAATCTGAAAATGTGTCTCAAATAATCAAGTAAAATAGTATTTTCAGATATATATTGATAAGTATCAAATATCAGTTTTTTACTCAATTGACCACACTTAAAGCATGTCCTCTAGATTAGCTGAAAATAATTACTCCTTTGTCTTAATTTATAATTGTCTTGTTGTGAAGTCACATTTTAGAATAATGCTTTCTAAGTTATTAATCTTTAATTTATGGATGAGAATATGAGACACAGTCAAATCTTTTTAAAAACTTTCTTCTTTATTAGAATTATCACTTTACCATTATGTAAAAGAACTTTGCATCTGAAAATTGATGGTGTGAGTTATGTATTATAGCATTTCCTAAGGTATCAGAGTCTTCAGCCTTAGAACCAATATCCATCCCAGCACTTTGGGAGATCAGCTGAGGTCAGGAGTTCAAGACCAGCCTGGCCAACATGGCAAAACCTCGTCTCTACTAAAAATACAAAAATTAGCCAGGCGTGGTAGCATGCGCCTGTAATCCCAGCTACTCGGGAGGCTGAGGCAGGAGAATCGCTTGAATCTGGGAGGGAGAGGTTGCAGTGAGCCAAGATCACGCCATTACACCCCAGTCTGGGTGACAGAGCAAGACTCTGTCTCAAAAAAAAAAAAAAAAAAAAAAAAAAGAAAAGAAAAAAGAACCAATACCCAGCCTAACTTATTTTTTAATGCAGTATAAGAATAACAATTGCACAACAACTAGGAAATTTGGCAGGCCATTATGAGAATTAACAGAGTATTAAGGAAGCCGAAATACTTTAGTAATATTCAGAGTGTGTAAGCACAGCATGCCTGACTACCAGCAAAGCCATATATCTCTTATTCAATAAGCCAGTAAAAGGCATTATATTTTTAAAGGCCAGATGCTTGGGGGCAAAATAAATGGCTAGCATAAAAGGCCTAAGCCAGCAGATACAATCACATAATGAAAAAAGTTTAGGGAAAGAAGTGGAACGTGAATTGTGTGGCTATCAATAAAAACATAATATTGACACACTACTTCTTTGGGAGGCAGTGGGGAGATTTCAGGAGGAGTGATAGGCTGGGAAAGCCTGGATCCCAGGAGACATAAGCAGCAGCATTCTAAATGCATGAGCGTTGATGAAGTATACCCTCAGGTAACCTAGCAAATAATGAATTACAATCATCTAACAGAGGCTAAAAATAAGGAATCAACCCAATTTCACCATCTTTCCTATTGAGCCTAATGCTGGCGGCATTCTGCAAAAAGAAAAAAACTGTACTACTTAGAATACCTTTCAGTTCTCAAAGAATTCTATTATAATAGGTCTCACATATTTGTGTGACTTTAAATATCATTAAAACAGTCACCATACGTGTTTAGAATTTAAAAAACATGCAGTGCTATTCAAGAAGGTTGAAAGAAAAATATAAGATACTATCAGTAACTATCTTTTTGCTAAATTCAGCAAGGTTTGCAGTGGAGAATTTCTATTATTAGTCAAGATCATTTATAAAAATAATAAGCATTCATTACATACACTACTTATGTAGTTGGGTTTACTGACAACATACATTCATTCAACACAGTCATCAAGCCTTTATGTCACATACTATGCTGTGTTCTGTGGAGGAACAAATTTATGAGAGACATTAGTGAGGCCTGTGCTAAGGGAGCTTATTGCATAATACAAGAGTTACATAACCAACTAGTTTATAGTGGAGAACATAATGAATACTTATATGGTTTGGATTTGTGTTCTCGCCCAAATCTCATGTCAAATTTTAATCCCCAATGTTCGTGGAGGGGCCTGGTGGGAGGTGATTGGATCTGGGGGTGGACTTTTCCCTTGCTGTTCTCATGACAGTGAGTTCTCATGAGATCTGTTTGTTTAAAAGTGTGTAGCATCTCCTTCTTCCCCCTCTCCTTCCTGCTCCAACCACTTGGGATGTGCCTGCTTCCCCTTCGCCTTTTGTAAGTTTCCTGAGGCCTCTCCAGTCATGCTTCCTGTACAGCCTGCAGACCGGTGAGCCAATTAAACCTCTTTTCTTTGTAAATTAGCCAGTTTCAGGTAGTTCTTTATAGCATTGAGAGAACGGACTAATACAAATACCATTATAAAGGAACAGTAAAAGCGCTATGGTGACTCAGATGGTGAGGAAAGGAAGAATAATATTTATTCATTCACACCACAAATATTTCCTCAAGGACTCTTCTTGGCATTGGAGATAAATTAGTAAACAAGTAGTGAGGGACCTAGCCCTTTCATGTTTTACCAATGTTAGCACACTTCATCTTCATGAGAATGTGGTGAAGCAAGTATTATTAAAAGAGGGTGACTATTTTACTATAAGGAGTATAAACAATGGCCTACCAATAGTGTCCAAAGCACACAGCTTAAAATAGAGGAGATTCAGTCTCTCTACTCCTGTCCTCTCTAGAACATAGCCCAAAGTGATAACATCTATTAAAGAAGCAGTCCTATTTGATTTTACTTTTTGGCTGGGGGTACAACTTAAAAGGTCCAAACAGAAGAGAGAGTTCTTTAGGACTGATATCAGATGTTATTTCACAAGACTATTTCACATAAGAACTCTTCAAGGTTACTACAAGATATGAATGGAAAAATGGTTTATGTTAGAAATAAAGACCCAAACAAAAAGCAATAAAACAACCTCTCAAATAGGTCCTGAGTGTCTGAATATTTCACCTTAGTCATCTTCAGTAAACAATGGTGACACTTTGGCACAATGGAAATGTTTTGTTCTGAATGATAACACTGGGATATTGCAATTGTCAAAACTGATTCTGTTATGTACACTATAGGAGACTTTTTTAAGACAGAAAAGATTATTAGATTTTGGGAATCTTTTCAGCAATGAGAATTAAATCAAAATTTATTTTCTGACTAGCCCAGGGAAGTAAATTAATTAAAATATCTAATTCCATGATCATTTTGGGTAAACCACTAGAATTTAATAGATTTAAAGGACTGTATATTTTGTTAATAACATTGTATTTTTCCAAATGCCTCAAATCCCTTCAGATTTAGAATTACATCTTCCTTACAACATCTATTGAGTGGCACAAAGATTAATTTGCATTTTATTGAGCACTTATGAAGTGTCTAGAATTAAAATTGCCTCTGATTCTCATAGTAACTTGATAATGTTACTCTTATTTTAAAAATAAGAAAATTAAGGATTCATAAATAAGAATATTTGAAGCCATAATTCAAATGAATTCAAAGAAAAGTATTTTGAATACTAATAGTTCTCAACTATAGCTATCCTTCAGTCTCACCTGTGAATATTCCCCAAATAGAAATACCTGAACCCATGCTAAGAACTGTGAATAAGAGTTCCAATGATGGCATGTTTTTAGTGTTTAAAATCTCAACTGGTAATTCTAATCTAGCTTAATAGAATAAGATTTGTCAAGTGGCAAATTGTATGCAAGATGCTTCAATATCTGAATAAAATGGGAGCTACAAATAATGGGAAGAGTTAGGAACATCGGTTTCTCTGCACCTAAAAGACATAGGAGGAGAGAAGAAGTGCTCATAGTTTGCACAAAAGACCTTAAGATTGTGACCAACACAACTTTTTCTGATACAGGTCTTTTGGAGGTGAATGTGGAAAATTACTTCACTCTTCTAATTAAAAGCAAGTGGACACAAATGGAAATACCATCTCCTTAATTCCAATTTTCTGGTATCTTCCCTTTCTTAAATTAAGGGCTGAGGCCTCAATCAATGCATATGTAGTATTCATGCTGCCTCTCCCTGCGCCTATGCCCTAGCTAGATAGACCTGTCAAATTGATTGGTGCAAGCTTAGCACATATGCACCCAATAATTCTTCCTGAACCCTACTAATTAATCAGACTTGGCACCGAAGATGAGATTTATTTGCTATTCTAGATCATTTATTTATTCATTCACTCATTCATTGAGAAAAGACTTACTGAATGTCTACTATGGTTTTGGAAACAGTACTTAATACTGGAACTACAACAACGAATACGTCATGTACTCTGACATCTGAAGACAGTAAATGGCAGAAAAACTTCATGTACACATGCCTGGCATCTATTTCCAAGGCACTTTTTCAAGCGCTCATGTACTTTGTATCATAGCTCTTCAAAGGTGTTTGAAAATATTTATCTAGCTCTTACAACAAGCTCAGTGATGCTTTGTATCATTTAATTCTTACAACAAGCCTACAAGGTAAATACCATTATTATCTGTATTTTACAGAGGAAGAAACAGATATTTAGAGAGGATAAGTCAATTGCTAAAGGCCACACAGATACCAAGTGATAGAATAGGGACTCAAACCTAGGTCCGCCTGACTTCCAAATTCATGCTTTTAACAACTAAACTTACTCCTTTGAGCACTTTAAGGACAAGTTTATTAACATCTTTCTAATTCCTGGAGATATCCCCTCCAAAAATATTTTCATCTTTATAAAACAGGAATAGTATTATTTTGTCAGTAAATGAGAATCAGGAAGAAAGGAAGGGAGAGATCAAAGGAAGGAGAGAGGAAGGGAAATGGATACAAGAAAGTTGAAGTTCAGAGTTTAATATGAAGACTCTTGGGAGTACATATCCACACACACCAATCACATAAAATTTCAGCCCCACCCAATTGCAAACATCTTTAAAAAAAAACTGTCAACACATTCTCCATGACTGATTTGCAAAATCTGATTATAAGAAGGAACTTGGTATCTTCTTCAACTCACCATCTTTTCAGCACCCTCATCAACCTATCATGATGCCATCCAGTTGGATCTTCAGCCTCCTTTAAATTGGTTGGTGACTTAGTCCACTTTGCATTTCTATAACAGAATACTGCAGACTGGAAAATGTATAAAGAAAATACATTTATTTTATTCCTTCTTTCTTTTTTGAGACAGGGTCTTGCTTTGTAGCCCAGGCTGGAGTGCAGTGGATCACAGCTCACCGCAGCCTCGATCTTCCAGTCTCAAGTGATCCTCCCACATCAGCCTCCTGAGTAGTTGGGACTACAGGAGAGTGCCACCATTCCTGGCTAATTTTTTAATTTTCTGGTAGAGTCCAGGTCTCACTATGTTTCCTAGGCTGGTCTTGAACTCCTGGGCTCAAGTGATCCTCTTGCTTCAGCCCCTCAAAGTGCCAAGATTACATGCGTAAGCAACTGTGTCTGGCCTATTTCTTATAGTTTTGAAGGCTGGGAAGTCCAAAAGCATGGTGCCAGCATCTGGTGAGGGCCTCCTTGCTACCTGATAACATGGTGGAAGACATCACATAGTGAGAGGGCAAGAGCATGTGTATCAGCTCAGGTCCCTCTTTCTTTTCTTATAAAGCCACTGGTTCCATTATAGAGGCCCTAACCTTATGACCTCATTTAATCCCAATTAACCCCCAAAGGGTCTACCTCCAATCAACATATGAAATTGGGGACTAAGTTTTTAACACATGAAATTTGGGGAACACATTCAAACTATAGTGGTTGGTTTGTTGGTTTAGTTGGTAGGTTTGGCATCTAAATATAATTGTTTAAATTTAGTTTTCTCTCAGTTAAGCAAAACTAAAATAAGACTTCTTCAGTAGCCCAAGAAGATCGCAATTAGGGTGATCTCTGCCATTGATATTGTGGATTTCCAATAAATAAACTAGAGAAATTAACATATTTAAGTAGACCTTAGCTTCATGTTTGCCAATATGGTTGTTTGCTTGTATTTAGCCAGATAAGCATTCTTAGCAAAGGTCCTAGAAAGGAGAGCAGTAGGAATAGTGTAAGGGAAAGTGGGAAGAAATGAAAATAAATATATTCCCTTTTAGTGCTGAGCACCCTGCAAGGCAAAGCAAGTGATAATCAAATGTAAGACAAGAACTTAAAAAGCTGTCTTTATATTTTTTTGTCAGTGGTGAGAATTAAACTTATTTTCTTTTGACACAAGTGAAATATGTTTATGCCAAAAAAAATTCAGCATAAAAAAGATAAAAAAGAAGTTATATCTTTCCATGATTATGAGAGGAAAAATGTCTTCACTCTTAACCCTTTTGTATAAAGCAAAATTAAATTGTGTTTTTTAAAAGAATTCTGACCATAGTGCCTAGAACATTGTGTATATTCAGTAAATATTTGTAGAATAAATGAAAGAATTAAAAGAAATACCAAGAAAGCAAATTTTACTTAGTGTTGGGTTAAAATAGCATACAAATTATATCAAAGAATTTTCAAGAATTCATTTTATTGTGCCTTCAATTAATGATTTGGAAACAAAACATATGTGATCTTTGGGAAAGAAAGCACGGATCTGAACCATTACATCTTTGCAAATACTGAATTTATTTTAGTTTTTTAATGAAACTGATTTGTAAAGTGAGTGGCCGAGAGGATGAGATTTTTTTCCCCCCGGATATAAATTAGAAAATGTTTTTACCTAATTCTATTTGCTTATCTCAGAAGGTCTTCTCCTTTGCTTACTAAATAGTCACCTTTTTTCAGAACGCTATAGAGAAACTCATTGAACCTTAATCAACTATTTAAAGAGTAGCTATTATGTTCTATTCTGGCTTTGTAATTACCAATTACATCATTTTTTTTTTCTTAAGAAGAAAAAACACTTCTGGACTTATTTTGATTGATTTTTATCAGGCAGCTCTCTTGCATCTTTAAGTAGCATGTTTTATAAAGGAGTTTCAGTTTTGCTTAGTTTCTGATAATGATAACATTTAGATTTTTAATTATTAATAGATTTAGATGTCCTGTTTGTGCTTGAAAACAAAGCCCTACTTTTTTAAAAATGAAGAAAATATTAATAAATTCTGCTTTTATGCAATTTGTGAACGAGACCTCAGTTAAACATCATTTGCAAGAAAAATGAATGTTATTCCGAGGCTTTTGTAGCTTTACTTTACTTCAATTTTCCACATTAGAAACAACAAATATCTCAATGTTCTTTAGTGAGTTCCTTTTCCTTTCTTAATATGTGCATAATAAAATGAGAAAAATATGGCATTTGTTTATTTCCTTAATTGTGAGGAAAATGAAATTTCACCCTTCTTTGGAGACAGGCATAATGTGATTCTTCAGTGCTACATCACACCCAGTTATGACATTTTGTGGAGTAACTGGAGTTCCTGGAGCACGGCCAGAAAAAAAGGAATGGAACAGAACAGGACATGGGGTGGGGTGGAGGGAGCACAAGCACGGTCTAAGACTTCCAAAAATTTCTCCAAATCATGGCACATCCAAGGCAAGCCTTGGAAAGGATGACAAAGGTGAGGTAGCTGATTTTTCTCTTCAACTAAGAAAACATCTGAATCAAAGGAATAATCCTGGAAAAGCAGTGACTATTTATAGGTAGTTCCTGCCTATGCACTACAGTCTTCCCTAAATGGCTGCTTGGGTTCACCAACTGCTGTAAAATTCCTTAAACCTGAAACTTTAGAAATGATTAAATTGCAGGTCTAAAGCAAAAGTTTCTCAACCGTGGAGATAGATGCTCAAATTTCCTGGGAAACTTTTTGTCACTGAACACCTACTCCTTCAAGATTCTGGTGCATCTACCTTGGACGTAGTTGTGAGCCACATGTAGAGAATGATCAAGGAAAGACAACAGGGTAAGTAACTGGGTTGTTCTAATTTGACTCCTTCCTTTTGTTAATAATCACCTTTACGTCTTAGGGTTGGACTTTCTCTCTGGTCCATATCCCTGAGAGCAGACCCTTCCCATCTTTTCTTGAAGGTACATTACATTAGGACATAGGGCTATAGGGTAGTATCTTTACCTGTGATATTGCTGGTGCTCTGAGGGATTTTACCCAACCATATAACCACAGATCAATAGTTTGAAAGGCCTCATCTTCTTCTGGTGTTGCTGACCATCTGATCTCAGTCAGCGGTAACCTCACTTTTACTATTTCCTCTTTTCAATGTGGCATATATCTGATAGAGTAATTCCCCTAACTTCCACAAAATACTTTTTTTTTCTATATATTTCTTTGCCTTGCATAGTCTGCATCCTCTTTATTCCACAGCTTTTGATCGTTCCTTAAATATAATATTTCCAGGCTTCTATTCTTAACCATCTCCAATATTAGTACTTCATCTGCCACTTCTCTAAAAAGATCCAGATCCATGCTACCCAACTGTTTGATGTTTTTCTCACCCAAATACTCTACCAGACAATCAAGCAACATGCTCCAACATGTGAAAACTGTCTCCAAATAAAACCCTTTCTTTTCTCCATTTTTCTTCATTCTGGTTCTTTTTCCTGCATCCTTCACTAAATTGTCATATTATTATCTAAGCTGTCACAGTAGCATTGTTAGATCCTCTATTTCTCTCACCACTCCCATATTTAATACCACAATGTCCTATTCATGTTACCACCTATATTTCCCTTAGTTTTCATTGTCACATTCTTGTCATAGATTAGACTTATCTCTCTGATAAGACCAGTGAAGTTCCATTATCTGCTGCCTCCCAGTCTCTGGACCACACCTGTCTCTCTAGCTAGGGATGATCTCTACCTCTTCTCCAGTGCAAATCTTTGTGATGAGGTTTTGTGGAAAAATTACTTGAGCAATGATTCTATCAGTCTTACCCCCTAGCTCTCTCCTTCCCAGAGAGCACATGTGCCCCTAGGCAGCACTGCTGTGAGAAGAGTTTCAAGTACAACCTGTTGTAGTACTAAAACTCTTGCTCCTCTGCCACATTTGGCACTGCTGCTGGAGTCTTCCTCTCAGTTTACACTTATGAGTTGTTTGTGCCAAGGATCCTGTTGATTCTTCCTGCATTTATACTTCCTAAGAGCCTACTCCTCCCCCAGTCCATCAACCATCCCCTGTCCCTCCCACTGCCCTGAACTCCAACCCTCTCACTGGGTCTATCAGCTGTATCTGCAATAAACCCTAATTGTGGATGAGTTTATAGACTTTCTTACAGGGCTCCTGAGACTTACACAAATCAGGAAATGTGGCTGGACATCTGTGTCCCTGAGCATCCTACTACACTTAAGGAAACTGCCCAGAGCAGCTGGAGGACTTCCAATAAGGGTGTTTTCTAATTCCACTTGCTGGCACACCAGGGAGATACCTCCAGTCCAGCACACACATGATTTCCCTAAAGCTCAGGGACAGCAAAAAGGAAATTGATTTAGAATTCTGATTCACAGGTTATATTTTGCTTTGTGGTTCTCTCTCCTATCCCTTGGCCTGTTTCAACATGTGAGAAGCCCTCTCCCTGCCTTGCCTAATATCCCAGGACTCTGCAGTTAAAGCTACTGCATATTGAGCCTCATTAAAATTCCGGCCCCAGACCACAAGAGGCCAAGAGAGAAAGAGGAATTCCTTCTCCAGTTGTTCTGAGGCTTGCCTTTCCCAAACGATGAACACCTGAAATACTCACCCTCTTTAGGGAATGAAGAGCCCACAGAGGTGTAAACTAATCCAAATGAGAACTACAGCAAAATCCAAAACAAGAAAAGCCTAACATCTGTCCAAAACATTAACATACACATAGAATGTCAGCTTCCCCTTCCAAAAGCACCCACTGCTACTGGATAAAGTCCAAACTCCTGAGCAAGGCAAAAAATACTTTCCCAACTGGCAGTCACCAGATGTTGTAGTCTCATATTCTGCCTCTCCACCTGATCCCCTCTGCAAGCTTTGCTCACCCTACACTTCATCATGCTAAAATACCTGCCATTCCCCCAAGCACTCCATGTTTCCTGGACTCAATGCTTCTGTACATTCCACCCTCTATACCTGAAGAACCCTTCCATGTTCTTTTTATGATAGGAAAATACTTGTCATTTCTCTTTCCCAACTTCTCTTACCAAAGTTGATCTCTGTTTTCCAGACTTCCACAGCCCTATTGCGGAGTTCTAGGTAGTATCTCTTAAATTATGTTTTAATTGTTTGCATATACTATTACATTCTACCTGGTGTGGAGCTAATATCAATGCTTGATGAATAAAATTGAAACTTTCTGGTGTTTTCTCCATAGGATCCCAATATTCCTTTTGATATTAACTCTTAGACCAGGAAAATAACTAATTGTTCTGCCATTGTGGTTTGAGATTTGAAGAAAATTTTTTCCTTAATAGAAATGGTAGAGACCTAGGAAAAAGCATGCTCATCCCTGCCCATGGCAGATATTGCAAATCAATTACAACACTCGTTTTAACTGTGTTGCAGTTTGGGTTCACTGGAAGCAGACACTTAGACAAGAGTGCAAGTACAGGGTATTGATTAGGGATCAACACTGTGGCAGGTAGAGGGAAAACAGGATCAGGCAGAGGAAGAAATGGAATTGCGAGGCTGTGTGGTAAGCCTGACAAACCCTCATGCAACTCTTCAGTGAGCTCTGGAGCATACGCCCATCAAAGCTGACCTGCTACTGACCCAAACTGGCTGGATCTTCACATTCTCACCATGATTAATCACTGGAGTGGGCTACCTTGGGAAGGTCAGGACCTTGGTTGACATGATTATCTGCAGCTGAAGCAGATCTGGAAGGAGTTGAATGCTGGAGGCTGTCTGTTGACTGCTCTCCCAGAGCTGGGGCAATAAATCCTTCCTTGAAGAGTTATTTGGATGGCACTTCTCTGTCCACCACACCCAGACATGACATTGGACTTTTACTCTTCATAGCACTCTAAGTAGACCAATTGGTGAAAGCTGGGGGGTAAGATAAAATCATTATGCTAGCCCTGCCTTCAAAATTTTAGGCCCCATTCTTTGCGGTATTTTCCTGCTTGAACTCTCAAAAACATGTCCCTTTCCGAGAGTTTTCTGAACTAGGGACAAAATGGCTGTGTTTCAAAAGTGCTGTTAACATTGAAACAGCTATTATGCCAATAATAAAATGGCATTTTCAGCAGTTTTAAATTTTTTAATTAAGTCTTTCCTACTAGGCAGGAACTGAAACAGCTTCTTTCCTCTCTATCTACATTTCATGAGAATTAACTCTTTCTCTCTAATGTAAATTCTATTCTCTCTCCTTGCTCCTTATGTCTCTCTTCTCAGTTTCTCGTCTTTGTTTCCTTCCCTCCCCTCACCTGTCTTGCCCTCTCTCAGGCCTAATCTCCTATATCCCCTCTCCTCATTTCTCCTTCTGCTGTCCTCTTTTCTCTCTCACTCTGAAGTTTTGGTCAAAAGTCATCAAAGTGGAATTGATGTTCTGATCCAGATCTTTGTCCTAGAAAATATTCTGTAAAAATAATTTTAGATTAAAATACTATGCGAGAAGTCAGGAGAAAAAGAAAATAATGAAAAGAAAGACTATTTTCCTCCTTCTTCATTTTATGATGATTTTAGGCTAGAAAATACATTCCACAGTCTGAAATGCCACAAGCACTTCAAATAGCTCAAAGTACGAAGGGGTATGTTATAAACTGTCCTTGACAAACGATAACCAATTTCATCCTGGTCAGTGATGAGATCCGGTTAATGGGCTTCCTTAGGGAATTAGGGAGTTTAGTGAGTATGTTTATCTGAACAAGTGCAGACGTGTGTAACCTAATAGTGCCTTGCTGTAGTACTTAAATGTCAGTATCTGCTGAAATGGAGTTGAAAACACTTGCAGTGCTGAATCACAATTTAAAAATTGCTGGGTTTGTGGTTGCATTTAACTGTGATCTATCAGTTAGTGAACATTTCTTCTTGCCTCCCTCATAGGCATGACTCAGATCAGCCTTCTTTTTATTCTTATCGGTATGAAATAATACTTTTTTAAAAAAAGGAGTTTAGATTTATTACACAACTTTTTTTGTAATTTTCTTATAGCATCAAGTGTAATATTATTTCTATAAGTATATTATGTGTACCTGGGTAAATAATAAATAGGTACATTTCCCTGTGTTTCTGGCCTTCTAAGAGGGTAGGTTCCAAGGGAAGTATTTTATTTTTGTTTATCAGAGATAAAATGAAATGAAAAAAATGTTAAGAGAACAAATCATGTTACATAAGAAAACTTACAGGTACATTGATAGGAATAAAAGGTCTAGGATCTGGCAGATTGAGAGAAAGAAAGAAAGATGAAGTTTGAATAGCTACCATAAGAAATGAAACTTTGGCAAAAGAGAGGACTCTAAAAAGGATTTTTAGGAATATTACTGTAATGAGCTATAGAATCTCCATCTTGTAATACTGAAGAAAACTTAAGGGAAGACCACAAAACTCAGTAACTTAAAACAGGATACTATTGGCCCAGAGGCCAAATCCAACTTGACTATATATTTACACTGTGGGCTAAGAATGATATTTATGTTTTTCAATAGTTGAAAAAAACAAATGTATTAGGCCATTCTTGCATTACTATAAAGAAATATCTGAGACTGGGTAATTTATAAGAAAAGAGATTTATGTTCTCTTTTTTTTGAGACAGAGTCTCGCCCTTTTGCCCAGGCTGGAGTGCAGTGGCACGATCTCAGCTCATTGCGACCTGTGCCTCCCAGGTTCAAGTGATTCTCCTGCCTCAGCCTCCCAAGTATCTGGGACTACAGGCATGCTCCACCACACCTGGCAAATTTTTGTGTTTTTGGAGAGACAGGGTTTCACCATGTTGGCCAGGCTGGTCTCAAACTCCTGGCCTCAAGTGATCTTCCCACCTTGGCCTCCCAAAGTGCTGGGATTATAGACATGAGCTACTGTGATGCGAGAAAAGAGATTTAATTGGCTCAGGAAACTTCCAGTCATGGTAGAAAGCAAAGGGGGAACAGGCACATCACAAGGTGAGAACAGGAGTGAGAGGGAAAAAGAGAGAGAGAAGAGAGAGAAAGAAGAAGGAGGGAGGGAGAGAGAGAAGAGAGAGAAAGAAGAGGGAGGGAGGGAGAGAAGAGAGAGAAATAAGTGGGGGAAAAGAGAGAGAGGAGAGAGGTGCCACACACTTTTAAATCACCAGATTTCATGAGATCTCACTATTGCCAAAACAGCACCAAGCCATGAGGGGATCCACCCCCACGAACCAAACACCTCCTATCAGGCCCCACCTCCAGCATTAGGGAATACAGTTCAAAACGAGATTTGGTCAGAGACAAATAGCCAAACTATATCAATCAATATAATATCTTTTATATATGAAAAATTATATGAAATTAAAAGTTTAATGTCCAGAAATAGTATTTTTGGAACACAGCCATACTCATTTATGTATGCATGTCTATGGCTGTTTTTGCACTGCAACGGCAGAGTTGAATAGTTGCAAGCAGATCATGTGGCCCACAAAGCCCAAAATATTTATTATTGCTCCCTTTAAAAAAAAAGTTTGCCAACTTCTCCCTTAAAACAACTATTTATTCTTGTGAAGCTGTGGGTTGACTGAGGCAGTTCTGCTGGTCTTGGGTGATTCTATAATCATATAGCAGTCATTGCTCCAATAAGCAAGTCTGAAAATCCTGCTGATCAAATGCTGCCAGGTCATCCTACTCTGTGATAGGAAATATGTATTGATTAGGTCCTGTTTCTGATCCATGGGAGTATATTCCCAGTCCTAAGTTAGCCACAGACCTTAATTCAATCTTTTATGATGTTCTTCCCTGTTTATCACCCTAATCGACTACTTCTGATTAAGGCTTTGAAAAATATGCCCTTTTTTGATGACTGAACAGTTTTCTCAGCCTGCTTCCAACATATAGAAATTTAAAGAACTTTTCAAATCAACAGTTTCAATTTCTTTTAGCCCAGCTTGGTTCTTTCTTCAAAAATTTATGGATCATCTATATATTTGATACACATCAACTTTATTTCTCAAAAACCACATTTATCATTCCCTTTTAGACATGCCTTTCTCTCTAGATTTAATTACAAATACTTTGGGCCTATCAGATTTCTGTGGGACTACAAGTTTACACTTCCTAGAAACAATCTTGTCCAACTGATAAGATATATTACATGTCAGCCTAATTATTTCAGAGATCTTAACAAAGGTTTTGACTCTACTTCCTTGGTTTGACCTGTGACCATGGGTGTATTGGTCTGTTTTCATACTGCTGATAAAGACATACTCAAGACAGGGCAATTTACAAAAGCAAGAGGTTTAATGGACTTACAGTTCCATGTGGCTGGGGAAGCCTCATGATCATGAAAGAAGGCAAGGAGGAGCAAGTCACATCTTACACGAATGGCAGCAGGCAAAAAGAGAGAGCTTGTGCAGGGAAACTCCTGTTTTTAAAACCATCAGATCTCATGAGACTTACTCAGTATTGTGAGAACAGCACAGGAAAGACCTACCTCCATGATTCAATTATCTCCCTCCAGATCCCTCCCACAACACTGGGAATTACAGAAGCTACAAGATGAGATTTGTGGGGGGGACACAGAGTCAAACCATATCCTTCTGCCCTTGGCCTCTCCTAAATCTCATGTCTTCACATTTCAAAACCAATCAAGCCTTCCATACAGTCCCCCAAATTCAACTCATTTCAGCATTAACTCAAAAGTCCACAGTACAAAGTCACATCTGAGACAAGGCAAGTCCCTTTCACCTATGAGCCTGTAAAATCAAAAGCAAGTTAGTTCCTAGATACAATGAGGGTACAGGCATTGGGTAAATACAGCCATTCCAAATGAGAGAAATTGGCCAAAACAAAGGGGCTACAGGCCTCATGCAAGTCCAAAATGCAGCAGGGCAGTCAAATCATAAAGCTCCAAAATGATTTCCTTTGACTCCATGTGTCACATCTAGGTCACGCTGATGCAAGAGGTGGGTTCACATGGTCTTGGGCATCTCCACCCCTGTAGCTTTGCAGGGTACAGTCTCTCTCCTGGCTACTTTCACAGGCTGGCGTTGAGTGTCTGAGCTTTTCCAGGCACATGGAGCAAGCTGTTGGTGGATCTACCATTCTGGTAGGATGGGTCTGGAGGATGGTGGCCCTCTTCTCACAGCTCCACTAGGTGGTGCCCCAGTAGGGACTCTGTGTGGGGGCTTCGACCCCCGCGCCCTATTTTCCTTCTGCACTACCCTAGCAGAGGTTCTCCATGAGGGCCTGGCCCCTGCAGCAAACTTCTGCCTAGGCATCCAGGCATTTCCATACACCTGCTGAAACCTAGGCAGAGGTTCCCAAACCCTGATTCTTGACTTCTGTGCACTCACAGGCTCAACGCTATGTGGAAGCTGTCAAGGCCTGGGGCTTGCACACTCTGAAGCCACAGACCAAGCTCTACATTGGCCCCTTTCAGCCATGGCTGGAGTGGCTGCAACACAGGGCACGAAGTCCCTAGACTGCACACAGCAGAGGGATCATGGGCCCAGCCCACAAAGCCAGGTTTTTCTCCTAGGCCTCTGGGCCTGTGATGGGAGGGGCTGCCATGAAGGCCTATGACATGCTCTGGGGACATTTTCCCCATTGTCTCAGGGATTAACATTTGGCTTCTTGTTACTTATGCAAATTTCTATAGCTGGCTTGAATTTCTCCTCAGAAAACGGAATTTTCTTTTTTATCACATTGTCAGGCTGCAAATTTTCCAAACTTGTATGCTGCTTCCCTTTTAAAACTGAATGCCTTTAACAGCACCCAAATCATCTCTTAAATGCTTTGCTGCTTAGAAATGTCTTCCACCAGATACCCTAAATCATCTCTCTCAAGATCAAAGCTCCATAAATCTCTAAGGCAGGGTCAAAATGCCGCCTGTCTCTTTGCTAAAACATAACAAGAGTTACCTTTGCTCCAGTTCCCAACAAGTTCTTCATCTCCATCTGAGACCAACTCAGCCTGGATTTCATTGTCCACATTCTTATCAGCATTTTGGTCAAAGCCATTCAACAAGTCTCTAGGAAGTTCCAAACTTTCCCATATTTTTCTATCTTCTTCTGAGCCCTCCAAACTGTTCCAATCTCTGCCTGTTACCCAGTTCCAAAGTTGCTTCCACATTTTCAGGTATCTTTTCAGCAGCACCCCACTCTACTGGTACCAATTCACTGTATTAGTCCACTTTCATTCTGCTGATAAAGACATACTTGTGACTGGGCAATTTACAAAAGAAAGAGGTTTAATGGACTTACAGTTCCAATGAATGAGGAAGCCTCACGATCATGGCAGAAGGCAAGGAGGAGCAACACGTCTTACATAGATGGCAGCAGGCAAAAAGAGAGAGCTTGTGCAGGGAAACTCCTGTTTTTAAAACCATCAGTTCTCACGAGACTTATTCACTATCATGAGAACAGCATGGGAAAGACCTGCCTCCAAGATTCAATTATCTCTCTCCAGGTCTCTCCCACAACACATGGGAATTATGGGAGCTACAAGATGAGATTTGGGTGGGGACACAAAGCCAAACCATATCAATGCTATATAATCAAACCATATTCTTAATGCTAATACCTTTAATATAATCTCTGCCTTTAGACCCAATCTTCATTTGAGAATATTTTACTGACTTCAGAGACTGGACATAAGAAACAGTTCTTCTATTCAGTGGAAAATGAAGAATTGTTTCACAAATGAGGCCAGAATTTGTATTCATATGGGGAAACGGGTGCAACTGAAACCTGTCTTAAAGCATGTTTTTAAAAAAGCTCAGTCATATTAAACACTTGAATATAAAAAAGAAATATTTTATTAAAAAATCTTGGAAACAACATATATAATTTTTTGAAGCTTTTCATTGTGGTAAAATGTATATAACATAGAATTTGCCATTTTAACCATTTTAAAATATACAATTCCATGGCATTGATTATACTCACAACCATTACCACTATTTCCAAAACATTCTTATCATCCCAGACAGAAACTCTTTATCTATTAAACAATACCTTTCCATTATCCTCAGCCAGTACTAATCTCTAATCTACCTTATGTCTCGATGAGTTTGCCTATTCTGAAATATTTCATATTAGTGGAATCATATACTGTAATATTTGTCCTCTGTGTCTGGCTTATTTAATGATTCATGTATGCTGCAGCATGTATCAGAACTTCATTCCTTTTTGTGACTGATTAATATTCCATTTTATATATTTGCCACATTTTCTTTATCCATTTACATGTTGATAGACACCTCTGTTGTTTTATTGGCTTTGTGAATAATGCTATTATGAACACTGGCATAATTGCTTATTTTCAATCCTTTAGCTATATACGTAAGAGTAGAACCCTGGGTAATATGGTAATTCTATTTTTAACCTTGTAAGGAGCCACCGAACTGTTTTCCACAATGGCTGTACCAAAGTTCCTATTTCTCCTCATCCTTAACAACATTTGTTAGTTTCTATTTTTTTATTGTAGCCATTCTGGAGGAGGTAAGATAACACATAATTTTGTCTTTTTTTAATAAAAAAGTAGACAGTATATTAAAATTTAAAATATATCTGGAAAAAGACACCATAACTAAAGTCAAAAGAATCATGTTACTTTTAGAAAAAAACTTGTGATTTGGATGATAGGGAAAGGGTAATATCTATACTACAAAAAGGTTTAAAATGACAATATCTAAAAGACAATATGACAATTAATATTATAAGTTAATGTTATAAGTTAATATTACAAATAGTCAAAAATATATTACAAGATACTCAGGGAAATGCAAAGCATAACATTTTACATGCATCTGAATGCCAAATTCTTTTTTCTTCTTTTTGAGATGGAGTCTCACTCTGTCACCCAGGCTGGAGTGAGTGGTGGCGCCATCTTCGCTCACTGCCACCTCTGTCTCCCAGGTTCAAGAGATTCTCCTGTCTCAGCCTCCCAAGTAGCTGGAATTACAGGTATGCATCACCATGCCCAGCTAATTTTTTTTTTTTTGTATTTTTAGTAGAGATGGGGTTTCACCATGTTGGCAAGGCTGGTCTTGAACTCCTGATATCAAGTGATCCACCCACTTCAGCCTCCCAAAGTCCTGGGATTACAGGCATGAGCCACTGTGCTCTGCCTGACTGCCAAATTCAACAGAGCAATGACACCTATTGCTGGCACAGTAAGGACAAGAGGAGGGAAAATAACTGTCATATCTAGCGGTAGAAATTGGAGCTGTAACAGCTTATTTAAAGAGTAATCTGTATAACTCTATTAAAATTTTCAATTTGGCTACCATAGGATCCAGAAATGCCACTTCAATTGTGAGAAAGAGGAATCTTAATACATACCTACAATAATGTTTAATTCAGCATCATTTTTAGAGGTTAAACATTTTGAAATAATTTTCTATCAACATAACAATAATTTAGTAAAATATGCTGTATTCACATCAGGAATGATTATGTAGCCATCAGAGAGAACTCATTAGTACTATACTAGCTGATTTGGAGAAATTTCCACAAGGGATTGTAGAGGGAGAAGAGCAAGACAAAAATATTTACATTATTATTTCATTCTTGAGTTTTAAATGACCATAAAAATACACATCAGCCATGATTCCATGAAAAATACTAAGACTACATCATAGGTTCCCAGTCTGTGTTACCTAAAAAGAGTAGTTTACATGTGTGATGAAGAAAGAGAAAAAAAGTAAAAAGAAAGATAAAGACAAAGGAGGAACAGAAAGAAAGAGAAGAATAAATATGAGAGAAGACAATTAAATCTAGAGTAAAATAATGATAAAAATTAATTAGGAGCAAAGATGCAATTAAAATTGGTGAGTTGTAATTAACAATTGGAATTAATAGTAACTAACATTTAATATTTAAAGATGAAGCAAAATTACGATAAAAATGAATGGACAATTGGAATAGGTTTGGTGGTTTCTTGAAGCAAGTTAATGTACTTTTTATCTTCATAAAGAAAATATACTGAATAATTATGGATTCCGTTATAAAATACTTAGTATATTTGTTAAAAATAAGAATAACAATGAAAATATGAAAATATAAATAATGTTTTAGCAATTAAACTAAAGAAAAAAAGGACTAAAAAGATAAAGCATCAGTCCTAGTCATTTACACATATTCAGTAAATATTTATTGAATACTTAATCCCAATATAGTCAGGAACTATACTATCTAGTCTCTGGATATACAGTAGTAAACAAGAGACAAGTTCCCAGCTTTTAAGTAGTTTAATGCTGGTGGAGCATACACACTATTAGCACTAGGAGTTCAAAAAGGCTATAAAATTTAAGATCAACATGTAAAATTAAAACATATTTCCATATGCATCAGAAATATGTAATCCTAATCTTTGATGATCTCATGAAAAATAAAATTACATGGTAACTAGGAATAATTCCAACAAATATTTATACAGGATTTGATGGTGAAAAGTTTTAAGCTTTGTTAAAGAAGCAGCCCTAAATAAATAGAAAAATAAACCACACTCCTTGATAAGAGTATGCAGTTACATAAAGATATTAATTCTATCTCTAAATAAATTCATAAAATAAATGTGATTTCAATCAAAATCACAACAAATTTTTTAATGGAATCCAGAAATCTCAATCTAAAAGCAAAGTAGGTCAAGAGTAGGTGAAGAATAACCAAGACAATGTTGAAAAAGATTAACATGATGAGACTTGCAATGTATGAATTACTAAAATGCTATGGCAATTAAAACATAACAGTATTGAAGGATAAACAAATAGACCTATAGGACAGAATTCAAAACCAAACTCTTACATGTATGGGAAATCATATGTTATATAAATATAATTACAAATGAGTTGAGAAAGAAAAGACAATTCAGTAAATGATGCTGGAACAATTCAACTATACATGTGGAAGAAAATTACATAATTCTCTTATACTTAACTAAAAATAGATTATATATTGATTTAAAAGTTATATATATAAAGTAGATTTTGAAAATATTCAGAAGAACATGTAGGTGAATATGTTCAGAATACTGGGTGAAAAAATTTTTGAAAAGGTACAAAAGCACAAAAGATAAAGGAAATGGTAAGTTTAAGTACATTAAAATTAACTTCTGTTTATCAAGAAACATCCAAAACAAAATGAATACACAAAACAAGCAAAAACTAGGAGAATATGTTTGTAATGCAGATTATGAGATTAGTATCCAGAATATATAAAGAACTCATACTACTCAATAAGAAAAAAAAACCCTCTATAGAAGTGAGCGACAGATAGAGTTTATAGGAAAAGCCATTTGAGTGAACAAAAGTCATAAAAATATCCTTGATATTACAATCAATGAAATGCAAACTGAGGCTACAGATTTTATTTTACAACCATAAGGTTAGCTTTAAAAGATTAATCAGAAGAAGTTTTAAAAATTAAAAATCTGATAACTTCAAGAGTTTATAAGGATGTGGGAATAGCAATACATTTATACAGTGACTAATGTCTAATCAAGTTTAAGATTGATTCACTAAAGCCCAACATTTCCACATGTTGTTACATGTCCTAGATATACTTTCATACTTGGGCACATAAAAACATGTAGAAGGATATTATGGCAGAGACTGACTAGCACTTTACCAAACCTATTTCCTCCTTTTCCTGGGCATAAAGTTAGATTAAATTTTCTCAACTCCTTACCATTTCATGTTGCCCTACGACTGAATTCCAGCAAATGATAGGCAAGTGGAAATAATATGCAGCACATACAGGCCTGCCCCCGCCACAAAACCACCTGCACATAATCCCATTGCTTTTTCTTCTCCATCAATTTGAAGCCAAGAAGCACAAAGGCTTTGGAAGTCACATGATGTAGATGGTGGAGCCATAAGGTGGAAGGACCTGGGTCCTTGAACTTGGAGGAGAGCCTCTCATCAATCAAGGACATGCATTTTGGACTTTATGACAACTGAAGTTCTTTCATATTTGAGCTACAAAATGTTTCAGGGGGTTTGTTATCAGAGTAGCTAATGTTACCTTAACTAATGCAGACGCATACTGCAGAATAGTTAATACCATCAATAGGGGATTTGATAAACTGTGGGATGTTCATAGGCTATAATACTATTCAAGAGTTAAAATTAATGTACTTGTATGTATCTCTATATAGACATAAAAACTAGATTTAATTTAGAAATATATATACAGGATATTATATCATGTATGCATATTTTTCAAAAAGTCATATATGTTTGGGAAGTCACCTAATCTCTCAGTTTCAATTTCTGCATCTATAATATTTTATCAAATCAGAGTCATTATTGATTGTAAAATGTATTTATTATTATTTTATGTAGCAATAAGGAAGAAAAACACTGCCAGATAAACCATGAGAAAATACGTTCTTATCATTTCGAAAATGGATTTAAAGAGCTCTCCTAAACTTAATTATATGTAACTGTTTTTAGTTATTATATGTCTCTATAAAGTGAATAGTTTAAACAAAATAAATGGTTAAAGTCCTCCTAAACTATCTTCATTTTCAGGCTCCAATTCTTCTGAAGCACTTTTTGACTCAAAGTCTTTTGATGTCCATTTTTTCACCACTCTATAACGTCTTCTGTGCCATCAAAATTATTGTTGGTGTAGAAGTTCAAAGGAAAAAATGCTAAAAGAACTAAAGTCTTTAGTGCTGTGCTTTTAAACTGACTTTGCAATTGTGTAGAACTGCCTTTTGAGACCCACTCCAAGAATGTGGTTAAACAATTCTGATACATCCCCCCTCGACCTTTTTCTCATAACCATTTAGTTTAGAGTAATGGTTAAAGAATGCTCTACTACTATCATTCCAAGCTGCTGACACTCATTCTGTAAGTTCTGATGCCCATCAAAAAAGGAGCTGAATAGCCAAAGCAATCCTGAGCAAAAAGTACAAAGCTGAAGGCACCATAACATTACCCAACTTCAAAGTATACTACAAAGCTACAGTAACCAAAACAGCATGGTACTGGAACAAAAATAGACATATAGACCAATGGAACAGAATAGAGAACCCAGAAATAAAGCCTCACACCTACAACCCTCTGATCTGCAACAAAGTCAACAAAGACAAGCAATGGGGAAAGGACTCCCTATTCAATAAATGGTGCTAGGATAACTGGCTAACCATATGCAGAAGACTGAAACTGGATGCCTTCCTTATACCATATACAAATATCAACTCAAGATGGATTAAAATCTTCATATAAAATCTAAAACTATAAAAAAGCTTGAAAAAAATCTAGGAAATGCCATTCTAAATGTAGACCCTGTCAAAATTTCATGATGAAGATGGCAAAAGCAATTGTAACAAGAAGATAAACTGACAAATGGGACTTAATTCAACAAAGGAGCGTCTGCACAGCAAAAGAAACAATCAACAAAGTAAACAGACAACCTATTAAATCGAAGAGATTATTTGCCAATATGCATTTGACAAAGGTCTAATATGCAGAATCTGTAAGGTACTTAAACTAATTAACAAGCAAAAAACAAACAGCCCCATTAAAAAGTGGGCAAAGGACATGAACAGACATTTTTCAAAAGAAGACCAACATGGCCAATAAGCATATAAAAAAATGCTCAACATCACTAATTGTTAGAGAAATGCAAATCAAAAGCACAATGAAATACAGATACCATCTCACACCAGTCAGAATGGCTATAATATTATCAAAAAGTGAAATAACAGATGCTGGCAAGGCTGTGGAGAAAAGGGAACAATTATTCACGGCTGTGGGAATGTAAATTACTTCAGCCACTGTGGAAAACAGGCAATTTCTCAAAGAACTTAACATGGAATTACCATCAGACCTGGCAATTCCATTATTGGGTATATACCCAAAGGAACATAAATTGTTCTACTATAAAGACACATACATATACATGTCCGTGACAGCACTATTCACAATAGCAAAGACATGGAATCCACCTAGATGCCCATTAACGGTAGACTGGATAAAGAAAATGCGGTACATATGCACCATGGAATACTATCCAGTCATAAAACAGAAAACACAAAACAAAAAAACCCCAAGATCATGTCCTTTGCAGCAATGTGGATGAAGCTGGAGGCCATAATCCTAAGGGAACTAGTGCAGGAACAGAAAACCAAACATCTCATGTTCTTACTTATAACTGGGAGCTAAACAATGGGTACACATGGACACAAAGAAGGGAACAATAGATACCAGAGCCTACTTGAGGGTGAAGGGTGGGAAGAGGGTGAGGATCCAAAAACCACTTATTGGATACTATGCTTATTATCTGGGTGATGAAATAATCTGTACACCAAACCCCTGTGACATGTGACTTATCTATAGAACCAACCTACGCATGTATGCCTGAAACTAAAATGAAAGTTAAATTATTAAAAAAACTTGTGATGTTGGTTGTTTTGATGTTTATAAATGCCCAGGCAGTGACAACTGTATTACAATTGATATCTGGGCGATAGTAGAGTTTCCATGCAGAAATACTTGGAGAAATTTATATATTTCTCTGAAGCCAAAATCTGGAGAAAAATCAATAGTGAAAACAGGAAAAGCATGATTACTTTCCTGTGAAAATTAAAGCTTAAAAATCAGTGTAGAGATGTTACTAATTAATCAGTCTTGCTTGTAGTTGCCATGTTATATGTGTGTGATTGTGTCTCTTTCTGCAGTTAACAGTGAGTCATTCTTGCAAATAATATAATTATCAAACATCATAGGCATAGTATAGTTATAAAAATCCTATGAGTGGCATTCCAAGAATTAACAAGATTTGAAAGCAAAATAAGTCCTTAAATTAGCAATGTTGACAAGTGAATCTTTATAGTAATGTTAACCTTGCTAAGCGATGCAAATGTTATGTTATTCTAACACTACCCACAAATAATCACTGGCATTTTGCAGTATTTGAATATTTGCTATGAGCAAAGTTATTTGTGTATACTTTATTTAAAGTCATTTGCAATACTTTAACAGGAGAAATGCAACAAAAAGGTGTTAATATTGTTATGGAATACTACAGCATAAAATCAGAAACTGATCTAAAATATAAAATAGCAAACACAATTTTGATTTCAACATGAAAACCAAAATGAGGACAATATTTAAAAAATTATTTTTAAAAAAAGAAAAAAGAGCTTATATAAAGCATGTGTGCCTTAAAAACAAAATTGACAAACTGTTGCTTTAGACATACTCTTAATGCAATCAACATCAAAGCAAAATGAAAACAACTTTTATTACTACATCTAAAATATTTGCCACAAAACGAAGATCAAGATTATCAGATGGAGCAATTAATCTTCCATGTTTTAAATTTTCATTTTAAGAATAATAATTTTTGGCCGGGCACGGTGGCTCACGCCTGTAATCCCAGCACTTTGGGAGGCCGAGGTGGGCGGATCACAAGGTCAGGAGATGGAGACCATCCTGGCTAACACGGTAAAACCCTGTCTCTACTAAAAATACAAAAAATTAGCCGGGTGTGGTGACGGGCGCCTGTAGTGCCAGCTACTGGGGAGGCTGAGGCAGGAGAATGGCGTGAACCTGGGAGGCGGAGTTTGCAGTGAGTCGAGATCGCGCCACTGCACTCCAGCCTGGGCGACAGAGCGAGACTCCATCTCAAAAAAAAAAATAAAGAAGAAGAAGAATTTTTAATTATTAAATATTTCATAAAAGCTTTTAATATTTTAAATAATTTTTATTCAGCTTCATAAATATGACCTATAAAATGTCCATATCAGGTAGAGATTTATGGGTTATTAAAGTATATTGATTCATAATGCCAATAAACCATGCATTTTCAAATAATTTTTAAATAGTCTCTGAATCTCTTGGTATAATTTTATCACAGAAAAATGATTCACTATTATTGTGGTGAATCATTTAAAAGAGATACATAGTTATGTTAAGAAAAATGCAGAACAACATAATTAAGACAATTCCTGAGAAGTCCCAGGAATCCTAATTTTTCATTCACGAATCCCAAAGATTAATATCTATTGGAAATCTGGAAACATTAACAGCAATAATAAGATGATTTTGATTGTAAGATGCATCTCAACTTCACTGATGTTAAATTGCAAAAAAAAAAAAAAAAAGTGAGCCTTAAAATCAAGGAAGCACAGTATTAAAAGAATACATCATATTAGAAAATAATTTCTTTTACTATCCTTCTAAATCTAAAATATTCAGTGAGCTTATGGTTAAGAATTTTCTAGGAGGCAGAGCATACTAATAATTTTCCAGAATGTTAATCAGTCATGCCTCTCTTTTTCTTATCTTCTTCCTCTTTCTCATCCTAATAAATAGATTTTCCGTTAATTTGTTTCTTTTTATATTTCCATCTTTTCTCTACTTCAAGTAAATTGTAATAAAACCTTAATTTTCAGCTTTTATAGTGTCAAATGATATTAATTTTAATTAAATATAAATAATCTGGAAAAATATACTTTTCTTATTTTCTTTTTTTTTCTCAAAACAGCAGATGGTATAAAACCAGCCATCCAAAAGTATTTTTTTGTCTGCTCACTTTTTAAAGTACTATGGTAATGTTAGAGCTAAAAAGGAGTGAGAAGTTATGTATAATAACTTAGTTTATTTCATAATATGAAAGCAGAAAATAAACTATAAGATCTACATTGCCGTACCTGAAATATCCTCTATGTTAATATGCTGAAAGAAGAAATTATCTTCAGGTATTTTTCTGGAAGTTGAGTAGCAATGAGCATGAAGATCACCTGAGGTTGTATTAATATAACAAAAGCCTGTCATTACTGTGGAGTTTTTGTTAGCCCTATTGTTTTTTATTATAATCTCACTTTGATGAATTAGAAAAATATAAACCTACATGGCAGAAACGAAATATGAAAACACTTAACTAAACAGTCTTAGTATCTTCATAACTCTATACTCCACTCATTAGAGTCAAAATCTGAAAAGGGCTTTACTAATACCAGATTATTGATTTTAGTAGTTGCTGGTCCCAGAGTTTTAATCCCAGTCTTGACCTTTGCAGTTCTAGGACAAGTCACTTAAGCTCAGTTGTCCCTTCTCTAAGAAGGGAGATAACTAGATCTCAGACGAATTATGTGAGGTTTCCTGATTAATATTTGCAAAGTGCTTTAGAGATTAAAGGGGTTTTCAAATTGCCAATTACTATTACAGATACCAGCACAGTCGAGTGGTCTAACTGGAAGATTGGCAGCTTGTAAAATTTTAGGTTGATTGTAAGAGTTCTCCTTTTTAGACTATGGCTGCTTTTAGAAAATGTATATTTAAATATTAACAACATTTGAGGAGCAAATACTCCCAGAGATAAACATATAATTTAAATCCACAATTACATATGCATCTTCTCTGTGCCTCTTCCATGTCTGTGTTTTTAAAATTCTATAGGTAAAGGACTGAAGTTCAGGCTGAAGGTCATGGAAGCGGCTATAATTGTATTAGTATGCTCATTGAATGTGCTATAGAAATGTAATTTAAGGCATTAATATGTACACACTAAATAAAACCACACAGGCTGTGGGAAAAGTTATTTATGATGCTGGAATTTTACCAGCTACAGAAGTAAATAATATAATATGTGTATCTCTGGAAATAATGTAAACTCACCTTACTCAACAGAAACAGTAAAGGAAATCTAAACAATTCTGTTATTCTATGAGGAGGGTAATTTCACTGATGACAGCTTTTCATAATTTTACTCTTCCAGATTTTCCTTATTCTTTATTTTATTACTGTTTTGGATTGCACTCCTTGTTGGAGTTTCACCCTTTGCTAATAATTCTTCAGGAAATGTATTTTCACTGTTTTTCATATGGCAGTTACTACTGGCAATACCTAGTTGAAACCAACAGAATTACAACTCTCTTCAATATCCCTACATGACATGGGTAATATTTCAGTTTAATCCAAGGGCATGAATTGAGCCAAGAACAACCATTTCAATTTCTGCTGCAGTTTGTTTAGGCTTAACATGGACTAGCTACCATACTCTCTCTTGGTGAACCATATTAAATTGCTTACAGAAACTTGCTCAGAAAGCAAAAGGCATGACTTTACTATTGTCATGACATGCTTTTGCCTCATAATCATGAAAGCTATAAAAAGAAGTCCACTAGAAATGCCACCAAAAATCTTCATACTACCACCCAATGACCGAGTTCCCATCAAAGAGTTAAACAGCTATTAAAATTATTCTCTTTAATATAACATTATGTTTAGTGCAATATTACACATAAAAAACCAATGTCATCTGTAGTAATAGACCAGTCTTATTTCCCTGTATCCCTGTCCATAATAATATGGTTCTGTTATGTACTTGCCATATATGAAGCTGAATGAGGAGTGATACATCCATATTCTCATGCATTCTCTCAGACTTTCTATAATTGAGGGCATTGTTTTACAAGTGACTGGCTAAAGTTAAAGGAGTTGTTTGCAGCCATAGAAGAAAACAGGTTGGGCACTAAAGAAAGAGATATTAAGTAAAACAGGGCCATGTACTCTATAAAGCTTATCTGTCTCCCTTAAACTATATGAATGCCCTTGTTTGTGTCAAAAACTCCTTAAATAGTTAAGGAGATCTCCAGTGAACTGAAACTAGATTTTAGCTGAGACTTACACATAGCAAGACATAGTAAATGTTGGCCAAGTGAATGAATTAAGTCATATTCCTTCTAGCTGGAAATAAACACATATCACTACACATAAAGGTAATTGAAGAATTATATATATTTTCCTAATCTTTTAAATTAAGGCTTCAAACTGCTTTTATTATGGCAAATTATCAGAATAGTCGATACTTCTATTGCTCAATAACTCTTGCTTGTTTTTGGCAGTGTGGTGAGCATAAAAAGAATGGTAAGTGAACCAAAAGAGGAAATAAGAATTCCAGTCCTGGTTTTTCCATTATTTAGCTTTGGGCACTGGATGAAAGACTTCAACAATGTATGCATCAGGCTCCCCTGTGCAAAATGGAGAGGCTGAACTATGAGTTATTTGATGTTATAAACTGTTCTAACGTGCTGTGGGTCTATGTAGGAAGCATGATTTCCTAACTTTCACAATGTAGAAAAAGAGATTTCAATTAGTTCTTGTTGCAACTGTCAATACTTATTATTTAGCTACTATTTTGCTTAATTTTTTAAAACGCCTATTTTGATGTCCTCCTATATTTTCATTTTCCTTGTGACGTTATTGCTATTTGGTCATATCTACCGTATGCAGAAAATATGCTTTATTTTTGACCCTGAAGACACAGCCATGGAACAAATAAATTGAAGAAATCACTGGTTATTTAGGAATGCTGTGCAATGTTTGAAAATTATACTATTTGTTATATTGAAATGTGTGCTGGTTTCGAAAAAGTCAAACTCTTCTGAAATTATTGAGGCCAACCTATCCTCACTCCTCTGAATATCCTATTCAGTGGCATAGATCAATGCACTGAAGCTTTGTAATTCCCTGAAGGGCTTTTAGTGTTGGTAGTGCCACTTCCTTCTACTCAAAACCTCTTGGGGAAAAACTGTTAGATGTATCATCTGCTTAGTTCTGCTCTCTTCCCTTCTTCAGCACCTGATCTCTGCTCCCAATTCTGCTTCAGCAGGAATATCTCTTAAACAGATGTCTTCTTCATTTTCTGTTATTCTAATAATAACCAAAGACATTCATTGGGTCTTTTGCACTTAGCAGATTTACAAGTCTTTCAGCATATATTAAATTTGTTCTAAAACCTCTGCTTATGATTCTAGGTAATTGGTTTTCAAGACACTGTCCTAATTTTTTTAATTAAAAAAATCCCTAAATGACCTATGTAATATAAAAATTAGGTATGATTTTGGATTTACAATGCTTAGGTTAGGGTTTTAATTTGGCAGGAGGATGTATAATAGTGTTAACAACAGATTTAACTTTCTAATTATTTTGCTGAGATTAGTATTTAAATACATTTATATTTCCAAACACTTAACTAAAAGTTACTGTGACTAGGGGGTCCAACTCAAATCAACAGATACTACTGGGCTCCTGTTAAATGCATAGACACTTTGACTAAATGCCATAGGCACTCATTAAGAATTGACTAGAGGCCGGTGCGGTGGCTTATGCCTGTAATCCCAGCACTTTGGGAAGCCAAATCGGGCAGATCACTTGAAGTCAGGAGTTTGAGACCAGTCTGGCCAATATGGTGAAAAAATACAAAAATACAAAAATTAGGTGGCATGGTGGTACATGCCTGTAGTCCCAGACACTCGGGAGGCTGGGGCACGAGAATTACTTGAACCTGGGAGGCAGAGGTGCAGTGAGCTGAGATCACACCACTGCACTCCAGCCTGGGCAACAGAGCAAGACTCTATCTCAAAAAAAAAATTGCTTAGAATTTTGTTTTCAAGATGCTTATTGTCTAGTAAGAAAGACAAGCCAAGTTCATTCACAGCTTGACTGTGCCCATAAGAGAAGTACAAATGCTATGTTCAAAGGAGAGACAAAACATCTTTAAAGCCTTGGGAAAGGTGGCTCTTGAGGTAGGCTTTGAAAAATAGAAAGGATTTTAACAAGTGGGGATGAATCATGCTAGGAGGTGGATATACACTAAACAAAAGTACAATGACTAAACTGTGTTGGGTATGTTTGAAGAACAGCAAGCTGATAATTTGGTTTGTATAGGCAAGTAATAAGAACTGAAACTGAAATCTACTAGAATAGTCTGTTTCCACACTGCTAATAAAGACATATCCAAGCATGGGTAATTTATAAAGAAAACAGATTAATTGACTCACAGTTCAGCATGGCTGGGGAGGCCACAGGAAACTTACAATCATGACATAAGGGGAAGCAAACACCTCCTTCTTCACATGGCAGCAGGAAAGAGAAGTGCGAAGCAAAAGGGAGAAAAGTCTCTTATAAAACCATCAAATCTCCTGAGAACCCACTCACTTTCAGAAGAACAGCAGCATGGGGGTAACCGCCCCCATGATTCCATTACCTCTTACCAGGTCCCTCCTATGACACATGGGGATTATGGGAACGACAATTCAAGATAAGATTTGGGTGGGGACACAGCCAAACTGTATCAGCTACATTGAACAAAATACCTTTTTAAAATATCTAAATGTTGTGATGTGATATGATATTATTTTGTCATGTATTAACTCAGGTTTATACATAAAGTTTTCACCAGATCCTTGGTAACTAGAGCCAATGTTAGATACAATATTTATAATTTCCTAAATAACATCCCTCCTATGTAATTAATTCTATAAAAATAAATGCATTGATCCAGTAAGAACAGAACTTTTATTCAGTTAATAACAAGGAACTCTCCAGAGAGTTTAGAAATCAGGGTTAAAGGCCTCAAAGTCATATTAAACAAAGTATAAAGTAATGTAACAGACTTTACGTTAAACATGGAACATTAAATCTGTACATATATGTCCATATTATCTGGAAATCCTACTAAATGATTGTAAAAGAAGAAAAAATTTTATAAAATAAAGATAAAATGACTAAGAAAAAAAGACAACAGCCAATAAGCGTGCCAACAATATTTCAGAAGGTAAGATGCAACAAGATGGCTAGTAACTGAGTATAATCTGTGTTTTCTGTGGTTTCAGTGACTATTAAAGGAAAGGAGTGAAGTTGGGGTACAAAAATCAAAAGAAGAAAGCTGATTCATACCACTAACACCATACGGATTTAGGCCTTTAATGGAGTAATTAAAGTAAAATAAGGTCACAGGGTTGTCCCCTAATCCAATATGAATAGTGTCATTACAAGAGGAGATAAGGACACAGATAGGCACAGAGAAAAGACCATGTGAGGACATAGGAAAGAGCCATCTGCAACTGAAGGAGAGAGGTCTCAGAAGAAATCAAAGATGTTAACACCTTAATCTTAAACTTCTAGCTGTCAGACTATCAGAAAATGCATTTATGTTGTTTAAGCCATTCATTCTGTGGTATTTAATATGGGAGCCCTAGCAAACTTACTATATTATCTGTTGATCAGTTGGTTGATCTATTGATCTATATGGTTTATGGTGACTCCCACAAAGCAATGCAAGGCAGGGTAATCAGAAATAAGCGATTTGCTCTAGAAGTGGGGGTAGGAGAGGGCTTCTTTTATTTAGTGTGATCAAGGATAATCTCTCCTAGGAAATGGCATGTAAGGTAAGACCTGAAATATAAAAAGAAGCCACTCATACAAATATTTGGAGGAGTATTTTTCGGGCAAAAGAAAGTTTAGCACAAAGATTCTTAGGTATGAAGAAACAAGGCAGACTGGGGACTAATCAGCGTGGCTGGAGTACAGCAAGGAAGGAGGGCTATAGAATGAGGTACGTTTGGAGATGTAAGGCTAGAATATCATTCCTTTCTTTTGATAAATTGTTGATTTCTGCCTTAGTAGGTCTAAAGCTTAGTAAACTGTAAGAAATATCAAAGCTTATTTATTTTGCTAAGTTCACCTAAACCCATCTCCCAGCTCTTATCCCATTATACTGCCTGGAATTTTATCTCATTTGTTATTGCTCACACTCTCACAACCACCTAGTGTTATAAAGGTCCTAAAGTATTTGGCAATGCTATTGGGTTAGGAAGGCTCCTTTAGTAATTGGTCACTGGTTGACATGGGTTACTGCTGAAACATCTTTTCTCAGTCCTCAGGGTTTCTTGGGATTTGGGGGCACAGCTGCTTCCCTGCCAAGTGTGGTGTCTGTGAAACTTAAGTGGAGGGTCTCATGTCTTGGGTCTAAGCTCCAGCAGTGACCATAATGCAATTTCATTTGAGGTCATACCCCTTCTGATGTCACTGTCACAGTAATTCAGCATGTCCCTAATACCAGGGACCCACTAAGTCTATTTTTTTACTATATTGAAAAAGGGAAAAAAAATCTCTCTTTCTCTTTCTCTCTCTCTCTCTGTCCCTCTCTCTCTTCTAAATTCTCTCAGAGGCATTCTCTTCTCTCTCCTCCCGTGGAATAATCTCTTCTAGGAGTTTAGGCTTTCACAAAAGATAGGAAGGGGTGTTGCCTTCAAGGAGCTTCTAATTTAAGTCCTAGACATGACTTTGATACAAAATATAAAGACTTTAGCTATCTATTTGAAGTGCAAAAAAAAAATGTTAAAGAAGAGCAACCAAAAATTGGTATATCAATAAACTTATTTGTCTCACTAGCTTGCATAAACTGTGATACTTGCAAACAACAATAATAAAACTTAACTAATAGAAACATAAAATGTTCTCCTAAAAGCTTACAGTGTTTAGAAAATTTACTACTTCAGCTTAGAATCTATAATCTCCTTTTTCTCACCATTCCCTCCACCCCGAGATGTGCTGCTTTTCCCAGTAATGGACTGTTTGGCCTGTCTAGATGTTTTAGTATAATACTCAGCTGATTTATTTGCCTGTCTTTTCTCTTGGGAATTGGTGGCCATCGGAGCTGACTAAATAAAACCACTGCTGACTCTTCTTCCCAGACATTTTAGACTTTGGCTAAGTACCTTTTCAAAAAGTAGGAATGCATGAGCCATACAAAATCAGGAAATTCAAACCACTGAAGAGTTAACAAGACAGAACACTGTAAAAAAAAAAAAAAAAAGGGGGGGGGGGGCCGTGCGTGGCAGCTCACGCCTGTAATCCCAGCACTTTGGGAGGCTGAGGCGGGCGGATCACAAGGTCAGGAGATTGAGACCATCCTGGCTAACACAGTGAAACCCCATCTCTACTAAAAATACACAAAATTTAGCTGGGCATGGTGGCGGGCGCCTGTAGTCCCAGCTACTCAGGAGGCTGAGGCAGGAGAATGGTGTGAACCCCGGAGGCGTAGCTTGCAATGAGCGGAGATTGAGCCACTGCACTCCAGCTTCGGTGACAGAGCGAGAGTCCGTCTCAAAAAACAAAGCAAAATGAAAAAAAAAAAAAAAAGCTATTGTAATTTGGAAATGTATCCCCAATGAGATATGCTGTATTCTTCTTTCAGTAATCTTATGTTGGTGTTTATGCACAGCTTACAGAAGACATATTCTCCAAACAGTCCTTGATGTGGGAAAAGCTTTTATTTTAAAGCTAAAGAAGATGAGTTTTCTAAATTGTCATAGGCTGTGGTTTAGCAGCTGGATTTTACATGGTTCCTGTGCAGCTTATTCTTCTAATTATGCTGCTGACAGCTTCCCCAGTGGATTAAAATCCACATTCAGAGTTCTCTTATCTTTAACCTTTCATCCCCATGACTCCCCACTCCACAGATGCCTTTCCTAATGCCTAGTTCTAAGTCTGGGGACTGCTTAGATGGGTACTTGAACAACAATAAAAGGGAAAGGCGATTGTAGTCTTTCTCTGATCTTGAATGTCTAATTTCTACATACATATTAAATACATAAAAATGAAAAACTGATCTATTTTATAACACAAATGTTATCTGGTCTTTCATTCAGCTTTTAGAAAGTTATAAACCTTTGATGATTCTATGTGGGGCAACATTTTATAAAAAGAAAATGAAAAGCCGTCTTTGCTATACAATAATACCTTATTTTAAATGGGATAAAAGAAGGCCAAAGTCACCCAGAGTAGATAATTACTCACATAATTGAAGCTTACTTCTTAATAAGTCAAATCTTTAACCATTTTGGGGATCAAAATCTTTCACGATGTATACTGTTTCCTTAACCAGAAGATGCTGAGAATAATTCAGTATTTCTTTATTCAAAACAGTCATTCACAACACGCAGGCTATCAAGGGAATACAGCTTGGTTAATTTTGGCTCTCCATCTTCCTTTCTTGATGTTTTTCCAGCAAAACCAGGCTTACCTTTAAGGATGTGTCTATTTTTGTATTGTTCTATTCTCCTCATCCCCTACAATGCTTTCAGTTTTGATGACCTGCTGAGGGTAGGAAACCAGATATATAAGCCTGTTAAGAACTCTGTAATAAATGTCAGCCAGGGATCAAGAATAAAGTTTCTTGATTTTTCAGCAGTGATTTAAAAAATGGCCTTCCTTTAATTAGGCATGGGCACTATTCTGAAGAGTTAAGTTGATCAAAGCCAGTTATGGTAGGGTTTTCTAGCACCTAACATGATTAAATAATTTGGATGTGTGCTTTTAAAGTAAATCAAGTTCCCTGGATTTAAGATGAAAAATTGGGAACCTGGAAGGGTCTCCTGAGGGGAAGGAAGAAAGGTGAGCGGTCATTCAGAAAATCCTCACTCTCTGCATTCATCTAAAAGCTAAATTATTTCCTCTCAGAAAAAAAAAATGGAAGAAAAGAGATGGGGTCCAAGGAGGTCATTAGCATAAGGGGAAGCATCAGAGAAAACACAGGCTACAGGCAGCAGCTGAAATTTCTTCTCTGACCTCTCTCAGGCACCTTTAAAAGGTGGGGGAAGGTAGGGTAGGGAAATGGGGGAGGGAAAAGACCAAGGAAGGAAAGGACATGGATTCAAAGACACCTCACTGAGGTACTAACTACATAGCAGGCAACATGTCACGGGTACCAGCCTTTGAACTATCACTGTCTGAGGCATTCTTTGCCTCTCCTCTGTTCATTCTGTGTCTTAGGGGAGTTGTATCCATTAGGCTGCTGCTTTTCTCAGGCTCCCATGTCCCACTGGAGCCGGTGTCTCATGTCCTACTGGACACAGGAGCCTGAGAAAAGCAGATGGGAGCCACAGGATAGAGATTGGGGGGTGGAACAAGGGGGTTAGCAGGATATTTCTCCTTGTGTCTCTTTCCTTCCTGGAGTGTCACTGTTAATGTGTCCTCCATGATTCCCACTGATACAGACAGGAGGCAGGGAAATACTGGATAAAAGAAGGTGGTCCCCGGAGAGGGCCCCACCCTCCAGCCTGGACCCGCGGCCCAAAGTGAGAACTTTACATCCCTGTTTTCCTGCTTAAATGTTGCCTTTTCCAAAACCACCCTGGCCACCCTACCCCACATCCTGTACCCATAAAAACCCCGGGCTCCATTGGCAGCAGAATAATAGATAAGAAGAGAAGAGAAGAAGCAGCTTGACTTCAGAGGGGTGGCTTGACAGCGAGACCTCAGAGAAGATTTTGCCCAGGGACAGGCAAACTCCAGGAGAAGACCATCTTCACGGTCCATCCCCTTTCCAGCTCTCCATCCCACTGAGAGCCATTTTCATCAGCAATAAAATTTCCCACATTTACCATCTTCAGTTCATTCATGTGACCTGATACTTCCTGGACACCGAACAAGAGCTCAGGATACAGAAGGCTGTCACACTGAGTTATTAAACACTTTAGCCGTCTGCAGATGGCAAAGCTAAAAGAGTGCACTGTAACACACACCGTCTGGGGCTCTGGGGGTTGCGGGTACCCCACCAGATGCTACCATGGGGCAGCACAGAGTTCTGCTCCTGACAGCGCTAAGAAGCATTTGTCCTAGCTGCTGCACCCAATTACCTGCGTGCTCCCCCTCCTGTGAGGGGCTGAGAGCTGTGGGCTAAGTAAACGAGCCACCCACTTCATGAGTCCCATGAACGCGTCAGGGAAAATTTTCTATTTCACCACCAAACATATTAGCTGTGGTTCCAGTTTGTCTAGGTCAAAGTAACCCTGAGCTCTAGCTAATATTGGCTCCTCTCCTTATCCTTGCATACTGCTGTTACTAACCACCAACTTACCTAATTGTTCCCTCTTTGGCTTCTCATCTTTTTCATCACATTTGTAATATATTCTCTGTGTTCATTTCCCTGTAAAATACACTCGTGGTGTTCATACCCTATGCAGTGGTTTCATTTTTCGGTTTAAATCCTAATGATACAAAAAGCACTTTACATCTTATTTAGTCCTTACAAGTTCCCTACAAGGCAGTAATCATTACCTCTTTTACAGATGAGAAAACCCAAAAGTCAGCAAATTTAAGATCTTTACTCAAAGTCATAGCACTGGTAAGTAGTAGAGCTATGATTCACATCCAGTTTCAAAATCACACTTAAATTGCTCTGCCTACCAAGGGAAATGACAGAGCCAAGGGAATGACAGGCAAAAAAATAAAATTCTCTAGGCCTGAAAACAGATGTTTATTCTGCAGCATAGCTGCCCTAGGCCAGAGCAGTGTCACTAAAGGGAGCTCCTTTGGCCATTTAAAAATATTTTCTACCTTTGTCATGCTCTCTCCAACTTGTAGACATATATGAATCAAATGTTATATTATTTTAATGGTAATCATTAACCCCAGGTATTCATTCTTTCAGTTGATCTACGTTGCCTACAAAGTCCCATCTTAAAGATAGTTCTGTTTAAGTTACTGAATTCTGAATGCTGGTTTTTAATAAAATGACAAATTAGAACAATAAAAAAGATTTGAAAGATCCTTTATGGGATATGTTGGTAATATCCCTGACACCACTAAGTATATTCTAAGAACTCTCACCATATTCCAATTTAGCCCAAATAAGAGAGAGATTGCTAATTACAAAACAGTTGCTTGTAGCAATTCAGATTGGTTGTTCCCCATTCTATTTTTAGTCATGGATTTCTAAATGCCAGTAAACTTTCTACCTAATAATGTGCCATGCATATTGTTACCATAAATTCAATTACAAGGACATATGTAGATGTATACTCAACACTGAAATTCCTCTGCACTATCCATACTAGAAGACCTATGAGTTCTTTAAAAACAAAACAAAACTCCAGTGCATATCCTTGGTTCAGTTTTCTACACAATGCAACAGGAACGAACAAGTCAGAAACATAAGGAACACCATTTTATGTTTTTTTTCAAGTCCTCTGATTTTTTTCCCCCAAAATCTCCTTGTTTCTTTGAACAAAAACAGCCTCTGTGGCTCTGCCAGTTCTTTTATGTGCTGCAGAACACCTGGTGGCCAATTGCTGGGTGGAGGATAATTAGCCCCTCAATTATCACCGGTTTATTTTCACCTGTTCCACTAGCATTTCCCTATATCTTGAAGCTTGTCTAATTAGTCTTTTCTGACCCATTCTCCACCATCAGACTCAAGAAATAGCCCCTCCACTAAGTAATTAACCCATGGTAGGCCAATCTTCCAGCTTTTGTTTCAACTCCTGCTGGAATCATTAAAATCAAATGAACAAAGAAACATCATGGGACAGGGTAACAAGAATCGAAAAAGTTCTGTCTCTCTTCTCCCTTTGCCAGCTTCCAAATCCAAATTATAGAACCTCAAGCACAGTGACATTTAGTCAGACACATATGTGCTTGCTGTTGAATGTCTTGAAAGAGCAAAATAGCGTTGCCAGAATTATCAAGTTCAGTTCTCTGAAATGCCATAGGAAATATGGTGTTTATTTTATACCTAAAAGGTGAAAGAGATCAAAAAGAATCCAAAATTTAAGATTCAGGCCAAAATCTCAACTTGTAAAACCTTCCCAGGATGCTGTAATTGAATCTAACAATATCTTCTTCACATTATTTTGGTAGTCTATGAATAGTTTTCCAAACTATTTATATACATGCATAGAAATTCTTACTTTGCTGCATCAAACACTTTGATAGAGAAGTCCAGCAGAGATTACTGTAAGGTTAAGGGACAGCTCATGTTTGCTTATTCATTCAGAAAGTATTATTGAGTATCTATATTAGGCACAGAATTAAGCCCCAGGGACATAGAAAAAGTGGAGAGTTCTTGTAGCTTTATTTCATATACCTGAAAATATAGATATCACATATATGGATATCTATAATATGTATAAATGCATACAGTATGAGTATACATATGTATATAGAATACATTAGATTCTTATATGTATATGTATACACACACATACTTTTAATAATACATTGAAACCATACACACATGCTTAAAAATTGACAGGAAAACATTATTTTTGGTAGCGGACATTTGTTATATTTTGACCTGTCATTTTCTACTTTTCTTCTCAATACTACCCCCAGTTCTTTTCACAGCCACTTCACTTCTGCCACAGGGATTGGTTTAGGGCTGAGCACATGACATAAATTGAGTCATCAGGAGGCAGACTCAAGACATCTGTTCCAGCATTGTAAAGAGAGACGCTCTCCCTTTCCTTTCATTATTCATTTTAACCTGAAAATCAGAGAATGTGAGGTCTTGAATTGATGCTGCCATTTTGTAACCATTTGAGAATAAAGACACAGCAAGAGTAAAGAATAAAGCTATAAAATAAGAAGAAAGCCCTAGTAACATCATTTAAATTCTATGTAAGTCCTTTCTCAAGTGAGATTTTATCCTGAACTTTTCTGTTATGTGAGCTAGTAAGCATTCTCACTTTCTAAACTTAGATGTGGGCTTAGGTCACTTGTAATGAAAAGTCATCTGATTGATAGAGATTGACTTTCCAATATCACATATAGCAGTTTAAGATATAAGGTAACTATATTTTTCTTTAAAACAAATAAGATTAGAGGACATGCAACTTATCTGGTTTGAACTTTAAAACATTCAGATAAGAAGTTGTGTTTTACACTTGCTTTTCTCCTGTAAAATTTTAGTTTCTTTCTGTACTATAAACTTCCTTCTGTGAATCTGGTGAATCATACTATTCCATAAAGTATGTTGCCAAGAAGTTGTACCCTTTATTCTTATATCACATCACATGCCCTGTAAATGGTTTTTAACACAGCAGCTATTATTCTGTCAAGTTGAATAATTTTAGGCTTACCTCCATATCTTCTATTCATTCCACAAATACTTACCAAGCAATAACTATATAATGGTATTGGCTATCCAAAGATAAATAGGAAAGGTTGCTATTTTCAAGGAGCTTCCAGGCTCTTTAGGAGATTATAAAGTGATATAAAAGGACAGCCAAGTACTGAATGGCACTTGCCATGTAGCTTTCATTCTCTCCTGGTGCCACTCTTTCCATTATCTCCCACATCCAACCTATCAGCAAGTCCTAATGGCACTGTCCCCCAAATCTTTCTCAGTTCTGTAGCTCCATTCTTTAAATCTTTAGTCCAAGCCACCATTATTTCTCACTTCTACTACTGCAGTAGCCTCCTAACAAGTCTCCTTGTCTCAACTCTTGCCCACTTCACAAACCCCAATCTATTCTCCACATGACAGCCAATATAATCTTCTCAAAGTACAAATCAGATTCATCTATTCTGGTGCTTAAAACCATCCCAAATATTTTCATTGCCTTTAGAAAAAAAATCTAAACATATTACCATGCCCTGCTAGCTCCACATGACCTGACCCCCACCTACCGCATCAACATCAGTTTCCATCATGCTCTACTTTATCCACCTCACCCCAGCCACACTAGCCTTCTTTTCATTCTTCAGAAAGGCCAAACCCATTGCCATCTTGGGTCCTTTGAACTTGCAGCTCTTCTGACTATAATACTCTTCCTTTCTCATTATTTAGGTCTCACCTCTTCTGACAAGCCTTTTCAGACTATCTTAGCTAAAATGATACCCTGAACTACCACTCACCAAATTCTTATCCCATTGCCATGTTTCATTTTCTCTACAGTGCTTATCACTGTTTCAAATCAGATTGTTTACTTATTTACTTATATAATAAGCATTGGACTTTCCCCACTAAAATGTAACTTTCAAGAAGTTAGGGACCACGTTTTATTCATTGCTTTCTCTCCAGTGCTAAGAATGCCTGATACATGGTAGGCATTTGCTACATACGTATTGGCTAAGTGAATACAAGACTTGCTACTTGTAGAGGTATATCTAGCTCAAACTGGAAAATCAAGAAAATTGGGAAGAAATTTAGAATGATAAAATCTTGGATAGATGGGGGGAATGACTAAATAAATAGCATGTAGATTTTATGAGTTAATGAGAAATTTAAAGAAAGTTCAATAATCTGAGGAATTAGTTCAAATCTGTTTTCTGTAACATCACTTACAAAGCAAACTGACAGCGAGACTACAAGATATATCAATGATGAAAAGGAATAAATTAAATTGCAGGCGTGTTTAAAGTACTAATTCCAGGGTTGTTGTGAGCTTTGTGCTTATTTAACATCGTTACTAATAACCCGATAAAGAAAATGCATCTTATATTTATGGAACTGTAGATAATCCCAAACTGAATCTTATTACAAGTGTCAGTAAAAACCCAATTCTCAATTGATATTAATTAGTCAAAAATCTAGGAGCTGGAAGCCTTTATTCTTAGCAAACTAATGCAGGAACAAAAAACCAAATACCACATGTTCTTACTCTTAAGTGAGAGCTAAATAATGAGAACACACGGACACAGAGAGGGGAACAACACACACTGGGGCCTATGAGAGGACTGAAGGTGGGATGAGGGAGAGAAGCAGGAAATATAAATAATGGGTACTAGGTTTAATAATTGGGTGATGAAATAATCTGTACAACCAACCCCCAAGAAACATGTTTATGTAACAAACTTGCACATCTTGCACATGTACCCCTGAACCTAAAACAAGTTAAAAAATAAAAAATTGTAAAAATCTAAGTCTCTTAAAACTTGAAAATTGATTTGAATTCTTTTTAAAATACAAACATTCACATACAATTCAGCTGGCTAGAATCATTAATCAAATGAAAGCTGAGACACTTAAAGGGACTAGTGGCAAATACAAGGCACTATTGCCTAGACACCATTTGATAATTCAGAATAGGTTTGTTTGTTTGTTTAAGTTTCCTGAGTAGATGGGACATTTATTGAGTGTCTATTAGGTTCCATGAACTTTATCTTTGTTTCATTTTGTCTTCAATTTAACTCCTAAAGGGTTTATTATCTGCATTTTACATGTGAGAAAACTGGTGGAGGTGAGTCAAACCTTTATCTACCAAATTCCAAAGTTCTTTTTATCATTAACATTTCCTTGCTGCAAGCTCTGAGATACACAGAATTACACAAGGCTAACCAAAAAGTACTATTCCATTTCACTTATGACTAAGCAACACATTAGGCAAAAGCTATTAGAAAATAAAAGTAAAGAAACTTTAAACAAGATTCCTAAAATGAACAATAAAACAAACAACAAAGGCAGCATGTATTTTTTTCTAGACCATAGCTAAAAAAGCAATAGTATGAAAAATGCCCCAAAATCCCAACCTACAATAAGAAGAGAATATTTGTAAACTGAAATTAAGATTAATTCATAACAAATAGCAAAGACAAACAACATGTCAATGAACTTGAAAAGGTAACTTTCATCCATTGTAAACTTTAAAAGCAGATTGGTGAGTGACTGAATGAATGAACAAACCAACCAATAAATAAATGAACAAAGACACTTTAGTCTATGTTGCTGGGAACAACCTTGAGCTGGTAGGCCAGGGGCTAGAAGCAAAAATTTAGAAATGAATTTTAGATCATCATATTCTTTTACCTGTGCCAAGAATCTTATGTTTCTGAAGTGATTCTGTGTTACCTTTTTGGCAAAGTAAATGAGGTTTTAATTGGTTGCCTTCCTTGAATTAGAAGACAGACCCAAGATTCACTATCAATAGGAACTTCACTGGTATTTTATGTAAACTTGGGCATTACACCTATAGTATTTTCAACCTTCACATTTTTAATTTTTGTCAGGCAATACCATAACAAGATCCCCTGTGTCAATGTGCTACCAGAAGTAAAAAAAAAAAAAAAAATGAAACAAAAGAAGCATCCATATAAAGTAAACAAGTTAGAAAGGCTCATTTTTCATTTGTTAACTAGCCTCCACACGGCTGTTGGCTGTGACAACAAATGATTTAATGAGTCTAATTTAAAATGGTCTTGTCTGTTTAAGATAGATGTCTTAGAAAATGCTTTCTAAAATCTCACAGCTATAGCAAAGGCCGCTTCAGTGTACCCTGAGAAAAATCGGCGCTGCTCTTCCACTTTTTTTCTAAATTTCTGGTAGGCCAGATATCAAGCTAGTAGCAGCAAGAACTATAATACTCCCATTGTACCTGGGAACATTTCCTAATAGTAATGGTAAATAAAATGTTTCAGATATACTAGCTCAAGAAACCATAAGTATTTATCAACTGTGTAGAAAAGTGATTAGTCAACAAGACCCTTTCTGAATTATGTGATCGTCTTCTTTTGTCAATCACTTAAATGGCCCTTTAGAGTGATGCTTTGTCAGAAAAGGATGTTGATAAGGGATATGATGTATACTGGGCAATGGCAAAGAAAGGGCCACATCTCCAGGGGTGAACACTATCTAGGTTGTGGCATTTGATTTTAGAAAGCTTGTAAATGTATTAGATTGAAGAGATGAAACCTTCCAAAATCCATTTCCCAAGTTCACAAACACACGTCTTCTTCCCCATGTAAAATCTTAGGTAGATTTTAAAAGTGATGAGCAGGTACGAAGTGTTATCTCTGAATTCACATGGTGCTTCCCTTTGTATAAAGAAAACTTAGATCTTTTTGATCATTCTTTGGTGACAGATAAAACACATTATACAGCTTCTGAGAGGGTCAGGTAGATTCAATTTTGTTGAATGACCTGCCTCAGCGCGAAACTGAGTATCTTGTTTTGTTCTTGCAACATAAAGAAGTCTAAATTTGATCAGTCTAAATATGTACCCTTACTTTTTTGAATATCCAGATGTGGTGATTATCCAGAATTAACAAAAATCAGATGAACTAAAGTAACTTCTATAATATCTAAATTTACTAAAAGTGTTTTAGAAAACCAGACGCAAGAAACTTGAGCACCAATACTAAAAGATGTATGCACTAAATAAAAGCCTAGAAACCCGAAGAGCAGATGTGACTCAGAGCCGTCCTCACCATGAAATTATTCAAGAAGTCAAAGAAACGGGAAAAACAGTGTCAAAATATTTTCACGTTAAAAAAGTAATTAGCATATACTGCATAAATTAAAGAAATGTAGACAAACAGACAGAGCCATAATACAAATACCTTTGCAAGCCAAGTTTCAGTTTAGATAAATATAGTTTCTGCAAGTAGAAAAATTTAAGCTATTTCTCACAGCTATACATGTGCGCTTTCCCCGACTTTTGTAGCAATCTCAAAGAAACCAACAGGGAAGGGAGTGGGTGGAACAAATGCTACCGAGAAGACTGAGTAAATTGCCAACTGTCTAGTCTGTACAGGTCATTAACCTCATCACACTGAGCTTTTGTTCGTGGTCCAAATCTCAGACTTGGACCTGCAGGCTGAGCGTTGTAGCAGGCTATTGTTTTCATGGAACTTTGTAGAAAACAAATTTCAAAATGTCAAATGCCACATGCTATTTTCACACTCCACACTTGCCTCCTGAGTCTTAGATAATTAAAAGAAAAGTAAAAAATTTACTCCACTGAAAAAAAAATGAATGTTTTTGTTTGGGTAACCATGACAATTTCTTCAGTCAAATTATTTATGTAATGCACAACCCCCAAAATGTTTTTATCATGTGTGAGATGTAAATATGATCAGAGGTATAATCCTGAATGATTTGCATCCATTTATTGTAATACAAACATATCATTAATAATGGTTACTTTCTAAGTTTAATAACAGATACATTTGTCCTCCCTAATGTGAGTGGGCATCAGCCGATCAGGCTCTTTGGCAACTGGTAATTTCAAGTGATGTTATTTTGATCGTCACTTTGTTTCCTTGGTATGCAATCTCCATTTTAATCTCCTTCTGCTCTTCTGTCATCTCTCTGATTTCTTGTTTTATTCAATTACAGTTTACTAAATTTCATAGCATGAATTGCTTATAAAAAATATTTTTTCTATTCCTTTGGTTTCTGTTTCTTCAAAGTTGGGTTTTGTCTTTTGTACTCTAAATTAAAAAAAAAAAAAGCACTTTTAGGTTTTGTAGATAGCTGTGCCAAGCCATTTCTTTCATTTGCTCATTATTGAGTGGTTTTATCCCAATTTTCTAATTTTATCTATCTATTCTGATATAGTGTTTGTGACTTTCTGATTCCTTCATTTAGTATCAGAAATCACTTTGCCTTCTCTTACAAATTGTCTATAGTATGAGGGCTCAGTGTTTTATGTTCTATGCACATTTTCTGTAACCTCAGGGCATGACAGAAAGGGTGAGGTAAAAAAATCTCAGTTGACATAATGAACTAATCTGCAGTCTTGTCTATAATCCCTGAGTTCTGCTTTTCTAAAATTTGTTAAATGCCCTGAACCAGAGCTAAACTCATAGAACTGTGGGAAAATGTGCCATTTCCTTGGGGAATATTCTTAGACTTCAGGTTGGTCCTTAAAATCAATATAGGTTGCTGCTCTCCAATATTCACTCTCTTTTTCTATAGTAATAGAACCTCTGGTATTTAGCTTTGCTCACTGCTGATCAGGATAAATCCACATTTTACATTTTGTAGACTACATTTCTACATACAACTCCTCTGCAATTAAGTGTAGTCATCAAGTTCTGGCCGATGAGATGCAAAGAAAGAGGGGAAAGCTTTCAGGAACCTTCCTTAAGAGACAGCATGCTTATCCTTTCTTCCAAACCACTGCTTGAAATATGAATGTTATCTTCTTATACATGTGATCAAGACAATAAATGATGGAGCACCATGAAAAAAGAAGTCTTTGGTCATCCAAATGCACCACACCATACCAACCCAGTGTCACCTATATTTATGTAAGAAATAAATATATGCATACCTTGTTTAGCAACTAGTTAGAATTTTCTGTCATTTGTAGCCTAATTTTGACCTAAATAATACAACACCTTTCAGAGAAAGGCAGCACTTATTGATTTTTAGGGTAAATGTCAAGCAATTAGTTTGAGAAAGAAAAATATAAGTATATGCTTCTAATTTTATTCTCTCTAGATTTAGAAGAATGGATAAGAAGTTGCTTTTTATGGATGAGTAAAGAAACTGTCCTTTTGAGATGGAATCTTCTCCCGATGAAGATGCTGTGAACATTGTTGAAAAAACAACAAAAGACTTAAATATTACATAAACTTAGTTGATAAAGTGGTGGCATAGTTTGAGAGGATTGATTTCCATTCTGAAACATCTACTGTGAAAATGTTATCAAGCAGCATTACATGCTACAGAGAAATCTTTTGTAAAGGAGCTAATCAGTGAGGCAAACTTCACTGTTGCCTATTTTTAAAAATTGCCACAGCTACCCCAACCTTCAGCAACCACCACCCTGATCAATCAGCAGTTATCAGCATCAAGGCAAGACCCTCCACCAGCTAAAAAGACGATGTCTCGCTAAAGGTTCAGATGATCATTAGCATTTTTAGCAATAAAAATTTTTATTAAGGGATGTACATTTTCTTTTAGAAATAATGCTATTGCACACTTAAATGCTACAGTATGGTATAAATATACTTTTCATATGCACTGGCAATAAAAAATGCATATAATGACTCACTTTATTGCAATATTCATTTTATTGTGGTGGTCTGAATGAAACCCACCATATTATCAAGGTATTCATATATCTATATATCTATACATATATCCTACTCATTCTATTTCTCTGGAAAGCCCTGACCAATTATAGTCTCCAAATACTTCTCCCCACATTCAAAGAGAGGGAGAATTCCATTGAGTAAATGAAGATTTATAATCTCCAGGAAAGTCTTGAGTATTGACAGACATATCTTAGGACTTAGTAACAAAATTGATTATAGTGTCTTACATGATGAGGTCACATTTGAGCCAAGACTTAGAGTCAGCTATGTCTGTCATATAGAGTTACATGGCATTCTGTACATTATTTGTATTCACTGATTTACATGGGAGGTGACTTGCAATATGGTGAGAGGAACTCAGATTTTCATACATATTTTTTGGACTAGATTGGGAGAAGGAAAAAGTAAATTTGCCAGACGGCACAAAAAGATGGCAAAGCCCCTGAAAAAGAATTCATACCAAGCAAAGAAGGAATCTAGAATGGCAATTTTACAACAGGATTTGAGGGTTGCATGACAGCAAAGATATAGTGAGGTGGCAAATATCTGTGCTACCCAGAGGCCAGCATGAAATCTCATCCCAGTGTGGCTACCCTAGTGACAATGTATACCCCAAAGAGACAAAACATCATAGGTATAAACAGAAAGTGACCCCTTCCTAAATAGCTTAATATTTTAGAGCCCAAACAACCCCAAACCATACAACTAAACATTATATATATATATAATATATATATACATTTATATATAATATATATACCAATAAAATATATATAATATATAAATATATAAACATATATATTTATATGCATATATTATATATACACATATATTTATATGTATATTATATGTTATATATACACATATATATTTACATATGTATATAATATATATTATATATTATATATAATATACATATATATGAATTATATATGTATATCTTTTGCCCTCACAGACTACTGCCAAATTTTATAGCACTATGAAGTTTAAGAGCATTTAGAAACTGAAGAGGCTGAGGAACTGTATCAGAAACGCAAATGAAATGACATAGTAGCAACCTCCATTAATTTATAAAATTTGTAAGAAACTCTTCATTATTTTCAAAAACATTTGTGGGACAGTGAAATCTTTAAAGGTATTAAAATTCCTACATGGGATTAGAATAGGAAAGCTGAAGTATTAATATGAACTGACCCCATTCATACCTGTAGATTGGTACAGTTTTAAAATGTTTCGGTGAGATGTGCTGTTTCTGGATCCCTCACAGGGGTGTCCTAGAAACAAATCCTGCACATAAATAATTAGGGTTTATTGTTCTAATCCAGTTTGTACAACTTTTTCTTTTAGAGAAGAATATGGGAGACTAAAGTCCAAGAGGAATTTGCACTTCATGTCTCAATACAGTTTATTTACTCTTATTCTTACAAACAACATTGTAATTGAAATGGAACAAATATTCAGAATTCGGGAAGCTTCTTTTCAAATTTAACTTCTACCATACATAGATATATCCCTGAACCTTTTAAGAAGCTAATAGTCATATAGTAAAAGCTTTTGAGAAAACTTTTCTCTCTTTTTTCTCATCTGAGTCCACTGCCTTCTGCTTGCCATTGGCAATGCTTTTGTTGACTTTGCATTCTTCAATTGATTTTACTTCTTACTATTAGTATACAATAGCAAAACATGAAGGAAATAAGTTTTTCAAAGGAAAGAATGAACAAGGACATTATGTCCTTTTCCTCCTTCAGTCTTTAAGTCCCAAAATGCCTAATTTGATTTAGTTTTGCTGATTGACACTGGGCATTCCATAAGTATGTTCTGGATACCCATCTAGCACTGAGCTAGGTTCTGTCTAGCACTGGGCTATGTATTAGGGACTCAGTGATAAACTAGACAGACTGAGTACCTGCTTTTATGAAGCTTGTAAACTGATGAAAGATATAGATACATAAGAAAGATCCACAGACAACTACAATACAATATGCAGGAGAGGCAGCGATACATAGTGAGAAAGAGCATGGGCCAGAGCCAGAATGCTTTTGTTTTAAACTTTGCCTCTGCCAATTGTTTATTATCTTTTTAGTTTGTTGTATGGATAAGCAGTGAACATAAAAGCATTCACTAAGTGCTAAATAATTCTTAGCTACCATCATTAGCCATTTACCTTCTCTGATAGTCTGTTTTTATATTGCCGTATGTGTATGTTGTCTGTCCCATATACTATTGTAATTGTTATTATTATAATTATTTATTATAATGACTACCACCCCAAAATCTCTTGTTCTAGCAGCACACATTCATTTTTGTGGAACTTTCTTTTTAAGCTTTTTCTTAAAATTCTGGGCCAGAGAGAGTCTCTGAAAATGTTACAAGAAATCTATTGCTTGGTAATCTGAAGGAGCAAAGTGTTGTGGTTGTTCTTGTTTCTTCCAAATTTTAGTCAATTGTAATCATTACCCATTCTCCCAGACACAGCCCCTCCTCTCCCTGTTCTCCTATCAGGGGTCCTTTGTACCTTCTGAGAGATTTAATGACAAATCCTTTGCTACTCTTAACAAGTTCAATGATAGTATTGCCAGAAGGGTGACCATCATTAATGTCTCATCAAACTTAGAGGGCATTATATAATCTTTGAACTTGTGTGTCAACAAAATCAACAAACTATAAATACTTAGAGATGACATAATAGAACCATCCCTGGCATTAATGCATTTTTTACATAACACTAAGATCTTGCTTTATCTATTCCCTTATTTTAAAATAAAGTTAATGTTTTTATTTCAATTCCTGCTAGTGCATATCCCTGATGTGGAAAATCAACCAACAAGAAAAAATTATTATGCTGACTGTTTCTTCCTGTTTTGCAGTTTTAATATGCCCAAACAGAAATCCTGATGGGAAAGGAAAATGCCTTGCTATATCTGTAATTTATCAACATGAAAACATTATGGTTTTAATCATAAATTCAAGAGGTCAGTCTTATCTCCACAACTGTGCTCTGAAGATTCTCTAATAGGAAGAAATGCATCTCCTAAGCATAAAACTGTAATTACTACAGTTGATGGGGGCAGAAGATATGCAAATATATGAAACATTCCATAAGGATATGCATATAACTCTGTAGAAATCGGGAGAGTGATTATAGGGCATGGGCAGAGAGGGAGGAGTAAAGAGGTAGGTGGCAACCCCAAAATGTCTGCATAAGAGAGAATTAGGGCAGCAAATAGGTTGGAAGGGTGAGGCTGGAGGACTGGTCTGGGAACTGCAATTGAATAGCAGGACATGCCTTCACTTAGATTGAATTTAATTTGAAGCAGTTTTGGAGAGGCCTTAGGGAGACTATGGGAGGGCTAAACCTTGTAAATCCCTTTTTGATGCCAGTACTAGAGAGGAGTGGAAAAAGTAATAAAAACATAAACATGATTTACATCAGTGTATGTTGTACACTCAGTAGCTGTGATGGAGCAGATGATAAAGTCAACAGATATCTAACTGCCATTGCCTACACTGAATTACTCTGCCTTAGGTAATAGATCTTTACCTCTAAAGGTAACAAAATGTTAAATCTATTCAGAAGAATTGGCATAGATTCCACCCTCTGTTCTTATCCTGTGCTTTTTTCTAGGTAATGCTCTTTAAGAACATTCAAGTAACCATAATAGTTCAGCAAATATTTTCTGAACACATCTACATATTCCCATATCACAAAAATCCCATTCGAACATTTATCATTGCTAGAGTTGGCTTGTTACACACCAACATCTTCTTCTCTAGGTTGCAAACTTTACAAAAACAGAAACCATTTCTAACTTAGTATCATTAGTAATAATAATAGTAACTAACATTAATTCATTACTTATTTTCTGTAAAGCACTAGGCATTACTTCATTTAATCTCCTTAAAAGTAGAATGCATCAAACATCACCTCTGTTTTGATAAATCAAAATATCTTTATGGAAGAGTTTTAAAAGAGGGATAGAATTTAAATAAAAATGTGAGACACTGAGAAGGAGCTCTCTAGATTATGATGGCAGTGTAAAAGGCATAGAGGTGGAAAAGTTTAAGAATGGTTCATGGAATAGTCAGTAATCTAGCTTGATTGGAAATACAAATTACCCTGGCCTGATCACCATACATTATATATTTCAAAACCTCACTATGTATTCCATGAATACGTACAATTATTATTTGTCAATTAAAAAAAAGAAAGGATTGGAATCTTAAAAAGGAAGTTTGTGACAATATTTCTGAGAAATATATTGTATAGTAGACATGCTTATTTTCCATAGAATATTGCCTGATCAACTGAAGTTTGAATGAGGAGTAAAAAAAAATGGTTTAGGTAATGGGAGTTAAAGAATAAGACAGTTCAGGTAACTAAGTTCTACTGTTTTAAACAGGTTTGTTTTTGAAGCAAAGAAGAGTAGTAACTGATCAATATCCACTCTCGAGATCTCTTCTATTATTTTATATTAACTCCATGAGAGAAAATTCGATGCTGTCTTTTTCACCTCTGTGTTCATGACTGTGAATAAGGCAACACCTAGAACAGTGTCTTCCACATGGAAGTACTCAATAATAATATATTGAATGAATAAGTGGATGAATAGTTCAATGTTTCTATCAATTTCTGCACAAAATTCATATTTGGTAGGAATGATATTTTAAACCCCTCATGCAGGGACTATTAAGAGGGCAATATTACAAGGGGTGTTCTTAAAATTTCTGGAAACATTTCTAGTTATCATAATGAATAGAAGACACTAATGATATTTAATGTGTGGGGAGACAAAAGATGCCTGGAACAATCTTGTATGATACAGAATTGGCCCGCATGCCAGGACTTCTGAATACCACACCAAATATGCATGCAGGCAAAGTACCTGTTTATAATTACCTGAGTCTTGTACCTAATTTCATTGCATAAATAAATGCAAACAAGTTATGCAATATTTTATTACAACTTGAGGGAACCTGGAAGTAGATCTTTCCCCAGGTGGGAAGCTGATGAAAACTCATTCCTGGCTGAAACCTTCAATACAGCTGTATTAGTCTGTTCTTCCATTGCTAGAAAGGAATACCTGAGACTGGGTAATTTATAAAGAAAATAGGTTTAATTGGCTCACAGTTCCACAGGCTATACAGGAAGCGTAATGGCTTCTGCTTGGCTTCTGGGAAGGCCTCAGGAAATTTACAATCATGGCAGAAAGTGAAGGGTGAGCAAGGCACGCTTGCTTGTGGTAATCTGTTATGCAGCAGTAGAAAACTAATAAAAGTAGGTTAAATAATTTGCTTTGGGTTGTATAACTAGTGTGTGATGATTATAAAAACATCAAACAAGTCTGTGTCCATTGCCAATATATTTTTTAATTATCAGAAACTTCAAGATTGGGAAAATGAGGTTAAGATAACTCACGTTGAATAAGTTCAGAATACTAATTACATTAAAAGAGGAGTCTATATGCCAAGAGTGGGATGGGACATATGGTTCTCGTGGCCCAGAAAAGTGGTCTAGGCCACTTTTTCAAGATACAGCTTTAGGGTTTCATATTATAACCATATACAAAGCCATGAGCATGAATAAAATCACTCAGAGTAGTAAAACTGTGAAGAAGATGGAAGATGAAGATTTAAGGGGTAAATAGGAGTAAAATTAGAGGTGAATGAGAGGGAATACTCACAGTGTGAAGTGGAAAACTGCAAAAATAGTATCTTGGAATCCAAAGGAAGATGGATTTTCTAAAAATAGGTCAGTCAGGATTCAATGCCACAGAAGCAGCAAATAGGATAGGGTTGCAAGAGTCTTATTATATTTAACTATTAGCGAACACTTGGTAAAACAACTTGACTGAAGGCATGTGGCTTGACAAGCTGGTCCTAGAAATCTTCACAGACCTTCAATCAGCATACTAAATAAAATAGGGTATAGAACGATGCCATGTGCATTACTATGGCACTTCATATGGATTAACACAGACCAATTCATTTCAATGTAGTTGAAAACATTTATTTACTCATCATCTATAAGTCAAATAGACTATCAGACTACAGTTAGGCAGGTTCACTTAACTCACACCTCACTCTACTCACATTTCTCCAGCTTAGTGACAATATGGACCCACTTTATCAAATTATTTGCTGAACTCAAGGTATGTGTACATATTTCCACTGATCAATAACTTTGCAGCCAGCCTCCCATGTGGATTCCAAGAATTTGCCGAAGTTTTAACTTTTCATATATAATCCTAATTTCTTCTTACACCCAAGTATAGCTATGTTACAAGGAATTTAGCACGATTATCTGGGTTGGAAAATTAGGTTCAACGTGTTAACTCCATGGCAGTCTTCATTTTTTCCTTCTCTCAGATATGTGCCCTGCTTTCTAAAAATCTGAAGAAAACTAGTTTTAACAGCAATAAAAGTTTACAATCAATTCTAACCATGCTATTTCTGCTTGCATATATTTTTCCAAGCTGATTAAGCAAATTGCAATTTTCCACATTTCTCTGGTATGGGCTGGAAGAATGTATCAACCAGCAATTTCTTTTTTAAAGTTTGGCCTGCAGGCTGATAGTCCACGAACCTGAAAGTAATGGTCAGTTATAAGGAACAGAGCAGTTTACAAAATGGAATATCCAGAATCATTGCATGCTTCCAAGTCACATTAGTTGACTCCTAAGTAGAGCAAGTTTTTAGTGGTTCCATCTGGAATGTCTGTGTGACATGGTTATGAAATGGAAGAAAAACTTAAAGCTTATCCATACCTGAAAACTAATTTCTTATACACAGTAGTGTTAATTATAACTATATTTATCAGATTAGAACTGTTTCAAGTAAAAGGGAATATGAAAATTAACATAAATGCATAATTTAATACCAACTAGTATTAATGTGAATGTGGGAAGTTATGAATTTGACAGAGAATTAGATTTAAAAATAATACTTTGAAAGCATCTACCAAATGTGCACCTAATCGAAATTTCATTTGCCATATTTTGTTTTGTATATCAATGTGTCTTGAGCTCCTAGAACAGTACCTTGCACATACTAAGTGTTTAAAAAGTTTAGTGACAACAAAAGTAGTTCTGGTGGCTCATGAGCAATAGAGGCTTTAGAGAGGAGCGCACACTGCTGAGAACTTACAAGTGAACAATTCAGGAAGATGTCAAATATAATCTTCCACTTTTTCACTATAAGCCAAAGGAGGGTGCCTGAGAGAAGGAGAGAACAATATGTGCATCTAAAGCAGTTAAACCTGGGACTGGCACATAATCATAGTTCAATCACATTGGATGTCATTTTTGTTATTATTATTGGTGGGAATGACTTGATGACAGGCTATTCCTTGTGAAGGGCTGCTCTCCTAGCCAAAGGGCTGCAAAAAAAACCATGATGTGGGCTTTGGACAGGAAAGGGACCAGTCATGTGTCCTCCTTAATATGCTCCCCTTGTGTTTTGGATCAATTGTATCCCCCGGAAATAGTTGCACAATAGTATGTGTAAGGTATCCCTCAGCCCAGGGAAGACTCCAGACTGCTGGCTGATGGCCAGTGTTCTCTCCCGCACCTGAGGGAATGTGAAGGAAGGGCTGCCTTTTCTCTGAGAGTGAAGGAGTTTTATCACAATGTAGTCATTTGGCAACCAAAGGAGAAAATTGGTATGGAGACTGCAGCTATGTTGTGTAGAACTCAAGAATCAACAGATTTAGAAAATTTGTAAATTACAATATTCACAACCACCCTGAACTAACCACTGTCTCCCAGTCTTTGAGGTTTTGTCAGAGTCTACTACTTAGTGGTCAATGTCCTTAGGCATAGTTTGAAATAAGGAATCTCATAAACATGGGCTTCCATTTGAGGACAATTCTTCCCCCTTCTTTATCTCATTGCCTCGTATTGTGACATTTTCTTTGGCACAGATCCCTCCTTCCTAAATCTCTCTCCTATTCAGCCTTCCTGAATTTTCACTATATCATGACCCTGGTGTTTGTAATTATTGTCTTTCCCTCATTGAATAAATATAGATTCAGCTCCTCAGTGTATTTAACCCTCACAACAACTGAATGAGATAGTTATATTTCCATCTTCATTTGGAGAAAAGACAAAACTTAGAGCTTCTCAAGATTGCGTAGCCATTAAGTGGTAGAGCCACAAACCCAGGAAGTCTAATTCCAAAAGCTGAGTTCTTAGCATAGAGAATTGTTGAAAGCCCTTACAAAGAATATATGAATTTAGTACCCTGAAAGTGGTACTAAAAAAGAGGACACCTTCCCTGTTTTTCAGCACCAGCAAAGAGGTCTATGTAAAACAGGCCACTTTTCTGCTTTCCCATTCCTTTGATAGTCTCATCATTTAAGAATAGGCAGAGACAGTTTTGCTGGGTTCTAGGCGTGGGTCTCATGCAATTTGAGGGGCTCTCTTCAAGATAAGTAGTATGAAATTACAGATACATTATTAAGCATGAAGGTTAATATGTATTTAGAAAAATAAATCAAAATAAATTAAAATTTTTAAGCCTGGCAAATGCCACAAAGCTTATGAAATTAACATAAATAATTAATTACCTGCCTAAAATACAGCATTGTTTTTATGTTAAAAAATGTTTTTCACTTTCACTTATAAAGAAACTTTTCTAAATTATTAATAAAGTCAGTTATGTTATATAAATTTTAGAGATTATTGTAAAATTTGGAAATACTCTATCTAGTTTCTGTTCTATCTAGTTCCTATTCTAGACAAGCTGTAGGATTTCAAGGGACTTTCAGTTTTCTTTGAATCAACAGCATCATTCCCATTTTGCTATTAATGGTGTCCTCACTGTAGTGGAGTATTATGAGTGCTCTGCTATCTTCATGTATGCCAATCCAGTGTAGGGAACAAAAAATATTTTTCCTTCTACTCATTTTATTCATTGCCTGGGGCCCTGGTAACAAAAGAGAATTACAATTAACAAGAGGAAAGAGGAAAGCAAACAAGTTTATTAGCACATATATTCCAATATATACATGGGAAATGCCTCCCCCCACAAAAAAATGAGGAAATTTCAAAGAAGTGGCTTAGAATTCAGGCTTAAACACTGCTGTCTTCAGCTGAAATAAAAGAAAGACAGGTGGGGGAGAGGCCAGTTATGAGGAGGCGACCAGAAAAAGCGTGGTAGACAAGGGTAAGGTTTGCTTTGCAGAGTTAAGTCAGTGTCCTCGTCATTGAGAAGATTCCACTGTGATTTAGAGTCATCCTTCTCTTCTTGATATAGGGAGGGAGATACCCTTACAAATGAAGATTTTGTTTATAAATTTATGTTTTATTTACGAAAGTATAACTTCTAATCTTGTTTTCAGAGCTTCTCCTGTGTCTGCTGTTTCTCAAAATAATCAATTCAAATTAGTCCTTATGCCAAAGAGGCATAATTGGGGCTGGCACATTCTGGTCTCTTATACCAGCATTTCCTCTCAAGAATTTTTCCCAGGGTGTTAAAAGAATTCAATCTTCTTTAATAATTGGATTATCAAACAATCAAATAACTTACCCAATACAGTACTTTCAATTTAACTTTATCTCTTCCTTTTAAGACATTTTGGAACTACTTGGAAAAAAAATGTTTCTATTTACTTTGCAATGTCTGAATAATTTTTGTTAATGCAATGTCATCCCTTCAACCCTACTACTTTTATGTCACAATCTATTACCTTTTTTTCAGAATTTTCTATCAGTTCCTAATGGAAACTTAAAGATGATTAAATGTGGTACTTTGTATATACTTCCAAATCAGGAGTTGTAATTTCTCCTTTGTTTTATCGAAACATTCCAAAATGTCTTCAGAAGAACAGTTAAAATGGCACACTCAAGCTTCAACTTTTTAGATAAACATTTTGTATATCCAACTTTTAGGAAAAAGAATATGTTAGATCCTTAAAATGTAATTATATCCATTATGCAAACCTCAAGCAACACTGGAATAGGCAGATCCTCTTGTTACATTGAGATTTTTTAATGAAAATTTAAGTTGTATATGTGTTTAAAATGTCCTATTGTTTAAAACACTATCTATGCGATGAATCTTGAAAGACAACATAACTGTTGCAAAATACTAAAGCAGTCAACAATTTTGGCTACTGTCACAGCAGCTTTTTCTCTGACAAGATTAAGGAAATGAGCTGGCAAGGCACATCTTCTGGTCACTTATTAAAATTTTAGAGCGCTTGCACTTCTTTGTCTTCACCTTTCGTAACAACTGCATTGTCATACAGTGCATTGCTAAAGTTTTTCAGCACTAAGTTACCATTTTCCAGAACTTCTTTCATTTTCTTGAATTTGAAGTCACAGATAATTAGGTGGTTTTCAAAAGAAAAAAAAAAATACTCATCAGGTTTTTTTGTTAAAACAGGAGAGTACAATAGTTGCTAATTAATTAGTGTTTTGTATCCAGTTTAGAAGGTAGAACAAGGGATTAATATTTGGTGTCCTTTTTGTCTGTTTATCACTTCATTTTGTAGACATTTTACTGTTATTAGAATTCCTAAACTGTTTTAGGTATGTCACACTTACTCCTTTTTAATTTTGATGTTTTCCCAACTGTTGTTGTAAAAATTGAGCAAATTTAGAAATTTGAAGAAAGCCAATCTTCACTGTTACCTCTGAAGTACAAAAGTCTTTCACTTAAAAATTTATTAATCCTCATTATATTTTGTTAAGCTCTTCAAAACAACACTGAATGTTCTTTGTTTCTTATCTGGTATTGAAGACATTAGTGTAGAGGCATTTGTAATTGATTTACTTGTAATCCAAGTATAAATATAGATTTCTTGTGCTCTGTGGAGTCTTCATGACTTTCAATGGTTCTCATTATACACATCTGGTCTGGAAGCTCACCTGTTGTAAGTAATGACTTTCTTGTTAAAAAACAGCTTAAATAAAACAATAGATACATCCTTTTAGTCTTGGAATAGCCAAGCCAGAGTATCATAATAGTTTGATCATTTTATTTTCAAAATGTCTGCTCAAGTATCATTTTTATGTTATGTGCGATTTTCTGTAAAAATTATTGGAAACAATTTCAAAATTTTTTTTATTAAACAGTGTTGAACAAAATTATTTCCCAGTGAAGAAGACCATAATCAAAAATCACAGTACTTATTGAACTCAATAACTTTGTTGATATAAAATAACTGCTGACCTTTATAATCATAAAAATTAAGTTTTCTTCTCCTTTTTGATTTCTTGTTTGGGAGATAGTTTCCTGATTTTTACAATCTTTTAAATGAGATGTCATTTTGTCATCTGTATTTTCACTATTATGATTCTTTTCTCTATGCTCATAATTTTGATATTAGAATAGTTTGCTTGTGTTGTAACATAAGAATTTTGGAATGTTAGTATTTCTATCATTTTTCTTCATCTCAGTTTATACTTTTGGCTTCTGTTAAGACGTTTCCCTGCCGTTATATTAGAATTGCATTTTTAAATACTACTTACTTGCATTGAGCTTAAAAATTTTATGAAAAAAAGTTTATAAATATTCTATTATGAATAAATATTTGTGGGAGCTCTGTCACTGAAATAATTTCACATATCTGAGAGCTAGGAGTTTTCAAAGATAGCTTCCTGCACCACTTTTAAAATCTTGCTTCTGTAGCAGTACTTCCAGAGCTGAATAGTATGGAACACTTTCATATTGTGTCATAACTTCTTGCCCTATACCAATATGGAGTATGTTGGCACCGTGGGAGGTGGAAGTATTCCTGGAAGACAAGGACACCTCACAATAACTTGATCATACATGGATATAACTGCAAGGCACTCAACCCAAATTAAATGCATGTTCCTTTCAAATTCTTCCCGCTTGGATCCTAAAAGTGCCTTCAGCTAATCCAACAGCCACACAACAAATGAGAAGTATGATGGAAGAAAAGTTAGAATGGAAAGAGGAAGAGATTACTGTAAACATATGTCTCATTTTCACAAATTAACACAAATATATGACCATGTAAGATTTTCCTAGATGCTTTCCCAAAGCTTTGGAAGGTGACCATGCACTTAAATATACTTCTGCATATCAAGTTATATAGTTCTGTTGGAATTCAGAAAATGGTACACCCTGTATTAGTCTGTTCTCACATTGCTGTAAAGAACTACATGAGACTGGATAATTTTTGAAGAAAAAAGGTTTAATTGACTCACAGTTCTGCAGGCTTTACAGGAAGCATGGCTGGGAGGCCTTAGGAAACTTACAATAATGGCAGAAGGTGAAGGGGAAGCAAGCATGTCTCACCATGGCAAAGCAGGAGACAGAGTGAAGAGGGAAATGCCAGACACTTTTAAACCATCAGATTTCATGAGAACTTACTCACTATCATGAGAACAGCAAGGCAGAAATCTGCCCCCATGATTCAATCACCTCCCACCAGGTCCCTCCTCCAACATTAGGAATTACAATTCAACATGAGATTTGGGTGGGGACACAGAGCTAAACCATATTACCCCCACAATATGGAATTTTGGCATGCTGAACCAAGGAAGCAGCCTTAAGTTCTCTCTGATTCCCCCATACCACTCCTGTCTCTCAATTCTCTTTCTCTCCCAAAGCACAGGATGAGGCTGATCTCTGAAGTTCCCTTGTCTGCTTATAAACTAGACTCCCAAAGGGACTGCCTTCAATCCGTTCCCTGAAATTTAATTAACCAGAGAAGATTAAAACTCATATCACAGAGAAAGAAATTGAAAATTAAAACACCATACCTAGAGTCCTGGTGAACTTTGTCTCAAATTATTGTTTTCTCTCCAGTCCCATTCAATACCCAAAGAGAATTATACAAGATAATGTCTACCTCTGAGATCCATTCACTCTCCCTTAAAATTATTTACTAACCTTCAAAATTATCACGTTACTCACTATGAAAAAGGGAATGGGTAAACATCTGAACCACACTGGGTTATTGGGTAATCATTCCATGATGGAATTCTTCATACTTATACAATACTTACACACTTAAATAAATTTGTAAGCCTTTTCTCCTATTAATATGTCAATTGTTAGTTCACTTGCAAAGAACCTTTAGAGAGTGATGGGAAAGCTTTCCCTTGGCCCCTACATTGTGTTTCATGTTGTTTACTTAAAGGCTGAAGAACAATGGAGTCATCTTCCCTCTCCCCAGTGCCTGATTCCAACATAACAGCTGATTTTGTTGATCCTAACAGCAAAATAGAACTAGACTCTCTGTACTTTTTATCCCTACTGACACCACACTAGTATGACCTACCACAATCTTTTGCTTAGATTATTGTAGTTGTTTTCTATCCACTCTCTCTGCCTCCAGTACAGTCCCCTCTAATACATTCTTCATACAATTCTCAGGGTTATGTCCTTTTCCTATAAAAATTCTTCAATATTTTCTGTTGCTCTTAGAAAAAATAAATAAATCTACATTTTCATGAGAACTTCTCTCATTGACATTTTCTTAATTTCCATTCCCTCACCCAGTCAACTGGTTTTTTTCTATTATAATGTTTCATTTTCTTCACAGCACTTATCCTTGTTTGGAATTGTTACTCTGTCACTTTAATTAGTTGTTGATAATTTGTCTTCACTAATATAAGAGCTCAATGAAGATAAAGACTATACATTTTTGTTCACCATAGTATCCCTAGTACCATTCACAGTGCATAACACGTAGTAGGTATACAAAAAATATTCATTTAAACACTGCATGGCTAGGTTACAAAGTAGATGGAGAATGTAATGCTATAAACTAGTAGAACCTGTCACAAAGTCCAAATCCTTCATATGGGGATTCTTTGTGTATGGATTCCAAGTTCCTATTCTTGTTCCCTGTCCTTAGATTTATGCCTGTCTTCTAAATTACTCCCTTTTTTTAAGGTAACCTGTGATGTCTCCACCCATTTTTATTGTCTTCCATGGAGTCCATAAAGGAGAAAACAAGGAAGAGGTTTTGGCCTACAAGTCCCATAAGATATTCTAGGGTATGTAAAAGCTCTCCAAGAAATAGGATCTTGTTTGCAAATTTACCACTAAAGGAAGGAGGAATGCTTGTTGGAACTAAACTGCACATATCCAAAGGAAATTGATATGGTTTTGCTCTGTGTCCCCACCTAAATCTCACTTTGAATTGTAATAATCCCCATGTGTCAAGGGTGACCAGGTGAAGATAATTAAATCATGAGGGCAATTTCTTCCATGCTGTTCTCATTATAATGAGTGAGTTCTCACAAGAGCTGACTGTTTTATAAGGGGCTTTCCCTTTCACTTGGCATTCATTCTCTCTTTTGCCGCCCTGTGAAGAGGTGCCTCCTGCCATGACTGTAAGTCTTCTGAGGCCTCTCCAGCCATATGAAATGTAAGTCAATTAAACTTCTTTTCTTGATACATTGTCCAGTCTTGGGTATTTCTTCATAGTAGTGTGAGAATGGGCTAATACAGTTTCAATGATAGTAGTGTCTGAACCCTTTAAAGAAACCTGCCTGTTCTCCCTTAAATTATGCAAATTACATCATTATGTAGAACAGAGCATATTCTTCTTAATAGCTTCTCCTTTAGTTAAAAAAAAAGAAAGATGCTTTGTAATCACGGTTCTAACAGGGTCCTTATGAAATTTTTAGCCATGGAGGCCTTCCTCCCTGGGGGAAGAGGAGGCTATCAATCTTATTTAATCCTCACAACAACTATTCGAAGTAGATATAATTTTTACCCTTATCATTCATCCGAAAATACTAAGGCATAGAGAATAAATATAAACTTCACATGGTCAACAGTTTTAAGTGGCAGAGCAAGGAATCAAATTCAGATCTAACTTTAAACCTTATATTCTTACCCAGTGATGTGTGGGAGACAACTTGTATCAGCTTACAAGAGACAATTATTAAATGTTCAGAGTATTTTTCAGCTGATTGTTAAACATAGCTGTATTAGACTGTTTTCTGCTGCTTATAACAGAATAACTGAAACCGGGTACTTTTTTGTATTATCTCTTAATAGTTAAAGAGGCTGAGAAGTCCAAGGGGAAGGGGCCACATCTGGTGAGAACCTTCTTGTGGTAGGGACTCTGTAGAGTCCGGAGACAGTGCGAAATATTACATGGTGAGCATGCTGAGCGTGGTAATGTACCAGCTCAGTCTCTCTTCCTCTTCTTAAAAAGCCACTAGTTCCACTCTCATGATAACCCATTAATGGATTAATAGGTTAATGGGTTAATGGCCTTAGTTCTCAATACTACCACACTGGGGATTAATTTTCAGCACAATTTTTAGAGGGCACATTCAAACCATAGCAAAAGCCATTGGCAAAAGTTAAATTATGTAAGCTTACAATAAATATTCAAAACACATTACTGCCTAAGTATCTAACTTTACTGTACTATTATTAATGCTTTTGAGTTCATCTGTGTCTATTTTATCTGTATGGTGGAAACATTATATAATGGTGGGCACATCTTTTCCTAACTCTGTGTTTGGTGACATCATGTTTATAACTTGAAAGTGACCATGATGAAAGTACTTATACCATGGAAATTAGCAAACCTTCTACTAAGTACCTTCCACCTCCACCCCCCAGGCTAGTTATTAAACATTCACCATTATACTACTTCTTTTAACCATTACACTGTCTTATCCTTTAAGAGTGATCATTTCTCCCTATAAAATGTTACCATTCATGTGTCATAGAACTGGTCTCATCATTGCCATGTGATTCTGCACCCTTTTCGACTAAAGGTTTCACATATCCATAGATATTTCACATATTGAGAACTTTGGTAGGTAAGTTAACTTACTATTGCTTCCTATGGTAATAGGAAAAGAAGAAAATCCATTCTCTTCATGTTTCCAGATGCCTAATGCATCAGATGTATTACTTAAGTATCAATGAAGTGATAGATTTTTATTCCTCTTAAATGACTTTTCTGAACAAGGGAGAAATTTAATATTTAGAAAACAAAATGAAAAATACTAAAGAGAGAACTTCTTGTTTAGACTATAGATAGCAAAAGAGACTGCTATGCTTTAAATGTTTGTCCCCTCCAAAACATCAAAATTTAATCGCCAAGGTAATGATATTTAAGAAGTGATTAGGTCATGAGAGTTCTGCACTTACGAGTGGGTTGAATACCTTTCACAAAGGGCTTTGAACTGGGTGCAGTGTTTTGTATCTATAATTCCAACTACTGGGGAGGCTGAGGCAGGAGGATCACTTGAGGCTAGGAGTTCAAAACCAGCCTGAGCAACATAGAGAGATTTTGTCCCTAAAAATAAAATGTTTTAATTTAAAAAAATTAGCTAGTATTGGTAGTATATGCCTGTAGTCCCAGCTACTTGAAAGGCTGAGGCAGGAGGACCCCTTGAACACAGGAGTGTGAGGCTATAGTGAGCTACGATCATACCACTGCACTCCAGCCTGGGTGACAGAGTCAGACTCATCTCAAGTAAATAATTAAAAAGGGTTTTTTTTGGAGTAGATTGTCTCTCTTTGCTTTTCTGCTTTTCTGCCATGTGAGGAACACTGTTCTTCCCCTCCAGAGGATGCAGTGTTCAATACGTCCCCTTGTAAGTGAAAACCAGGCCTTTACCAGACACCAAACCTGTTGGCACCTTGATCTTAGACTCCCCAGCCTCCAGAAGCATAATAAATAAATTTCTGTTCTTTACAAATTATATAGTCTCAGGTATTCTGTTATTGCAGCACAAAATGGACTAAGAGAGAGACATATTGAAGGATTTCAAATTAGCTCTCTGCCCTCAAAAAATTCAGGTATTAAATAATAAATAACTAGCAGAATTTGAGCCAAGTAGCCTCTGATTTTTCCCCCATTGACTGTGTATTTCATTTGTAATATTGTCACAAAGGTCAGAAGAGCTAAAATCTTTATCCTCAATTCCCACTTGAGCTAAATACAATTATTTTTCATAGTTAAGTCATGTGTTGATACATGCCCAGTGAAATCAAAATGAATTATTCTTCTCTATTAATGCTACAATACTGTTGTTTACAGATATTTGTAAAATTATAAATTTTTAGAACTTGACATATATGAGGCACTGCAGCAGCCAAGTATTTAGTAATGTATGCTAAGTTTTCCTCTAAATCACAAGTTTCCAGAATACCATAGGTAAATACGAAAAGCAAAAGATAACTTAAAATTAGAAAATGGCTTCATTAAGAATGACTTTTGACACAGTTCCTCACTCTCTAATATACAGCAGCAACAAAGCATAGAATAACAACTATCGAAACTGAAAGTTTACCCAAGGCAGTTTTTTAAATTGGCCTTATTGAATGACAAGTCCAATTCGGAACGTTTCTTAGAATCATAAAATTAGGAATACTGTCAAGAGAAATCATTTAGTTTACCTCATTAGGCAGAAATACATGTATACCAGCATTTTGTAAAGTTACAAAAGATGTTAGTAAGTATTACATGAAAAAAAATGGATTAGTCAAATACACTTGAGAAATGCTAGATTTTAAAAAATGCTTATTAACTACTAGATGGCTCAGAATCTTTAATATGCAAATGTGTACTGTGAACATTGGGGATATCTCCCAGTGGTATTTGACCTTGCAATTCTTAAGTCATGGAGCACCTGTAGGGATCAATATTCCACCAGTCTGGAAAATACTAATTTATGCCATATTAAACCAATAGACTCTGTCATTTTTTAATAGTTTCCAAAAAATCCATAATTATCTTTTGGTGAAGCTGCTTCTGTCCCCATTTTTGTTGTTTTGTTTTATTTTGTTTAATATTTTCAGCTATATATCACATTTGGCACCATTATTGAGTAGTCTGGATTATGTTAATAAAGAGGTGACATGCAAGACAGTGCCAGTCTGTGGCCTGCTTGTTTCCAAACAATGTAAGCACAGAAGTTTTGTGGCATTTTGGCAGAGTAATTTTATGTCTATGAATTGAATAATTAAATATTGGAATAATTGAGGCATTTTGCATTTTGCATGCTTCTTTATTTTTATTTTATTTTTGAGTTATTAACTTTTATTCTACTTTATGAAAGTATCATTTCTCAGGAAATTTGAAATTTAACAGCTGTTCTCTTACCAAAGTTTGAGAAGGACTGTTCTAAGATCAAATTTCATGAGGAAGAATGTATTTTGTAGTTGTATGATGACTCTTTTCTAAAATAAACATATGAACTAGTACAAGTTTTGACAGCAATCCTAATGAGAGGCAACTGTAGGAGAGTCTGAGAGTGAGAGAAGAATGAGGTCAGGATGCTGAAGACACAGCTCTTGTCAGTCATCCCTATTCATGGTTCCCTCTCAAGGTTCTGGGTACCCTCTCAAGGTTCTGGGAACCAATCTCTTCCCTTGACCTTTGAGGTGTCAGGATGGTAAATCTCTGCTGCTACTAGCCATGGGGTACAATACTACCCTTGTTTCTCCTATACCTGTCCAAGCCTTCATAAATATAATTAAAACTCTTCTAAAATTTGCTAGTTAGTTTCCACTATTACCTGGAAGCCTCTGATTAATCACTGCTCCTCCATCATTTCCTCTCTTGGTTTACAAAGAGAGCTTAAAAATACTTTTGGAACTTAAAACCACCTCAGGCCATGAACCTGAGTATATCCACTCTGGATGAATCATTTAATGGCCAAATGAGATATCAAGGCTTCAAACACTTTGGAAGATCAGCAAGCACTTATTGACTACTGTCAATGGATGATCTTCGTGGATGGGAACAAATAGGACGCCTAACAGCTACTCAATCCAGCCAATGTATGGCATTCATTTGACTAGAGACTGGATGATGTCTAGATATAATCTCAGTTCCCTGTATCTCCCAGGAAATAGACTCAGAGGATTCTGGCTTTGGACAGAGCTTGGTGATCTCTTGATGGGGATATCACTCCTGTCCTCAAACACCCTATTTGCTCTCCTTTCCCATTGTGTGGAATCCTATCTCGTCTTGGTAAATATATATATGTCCAAATATTTTCCGTTTTACACCTGGACCATGGTTTTTTGAATTTAAAATCAAGAATTGCTTCTTGGATTCTTTTATTTCCATCATTTCACAGTTGATTAGAAAGCTTCAAAAACATGGGAGAAGAAATGCAATAAAGCATGAAGTGATAGGAAACCTATCAGTATATACCCAAATGCATTTTCTCGTCACATAAAGTTTGATAGCTTCTACTTCAGAATGATAGATCTGGTACATATGTTTATCTCTCTTTTCCTTCCAAAAGTGTCCTTGAAATAACACTATAAAATTATATTATGAATAAACTTATAAAGACATAGAGTACAATGACAAGTTAAAGAGTTTAACAGACAGCTGCAAAACCAAGGGAAGTAAAATCAGATTAATAAAGAAATCATAATGGAAGAATCTAGAACTCAGGATACGTGCAGGAGAAAATTACAACAGAGACAGGAACTCCTTTCGTAACAGACCAAAACCTCTGATGGAAATGATAGGCACAGAGACCAATACTGAGAGAAGAAAGCACAGCAATCTGGCTATTCCAGGAATATGCCTTCAGTAGGCCTGGAGGCCCAAATCTGCCAACAGGGTGACAGGCCTAGAATTTACATGTAATCTCCTCAGTCTTTTCATAGTACTGATAAATACTTTGAGAGTGTTACCAAGTACAGTAATGTCAAATGTGAAGCAGTCAGGCACATAGCGCGAATCTCTAGAGAAAGTCATGAGGGACCAACAAGGTATGAATCCTCTGAGACTATCAAGGATAGTACCCTGAAGAGTCATCACCCTGAGCAAGTAGTGTTACTGGAAGTCAGGGAACTTCATGAGAATTTGAGAGCAAGAGTGTCTTACTCATCTAACTGGTAGTGTTGCTGTGTTTGCTGCAGTATATAGCCAGCTTGTGCACAGTCATGGTTCCCTTTATATGCTTAAAGAATCTTGTATACTCTTTGCTTTGTATATGAGCAGTATCTTGCCAATCTCATTATTATTCTGTTTGGACTGCTTGCAGATTAGTATGAGGAGTGGGATAGACTCAAACAAACAACTGTCAGGTCACATTCAGACGCAGTATAATATGGTAGCTATAAGTACCAGCTCCAGTTCCCAACTGTCTTAGTGTAAATCTTCTCTCTGGCATTTAGAAAGTATGTGATATTAACCTCTCACATCTCAGTTTTATCATCTCCAAAATGAGGAGAATACTTCAACTCTTAATACACTTAAGATTCTTATAAGATTTCAATGAGCTAACATATACAAAATCCCATGTACTTGTCATATAAAAAATGTTTTAAATGATCGTTTTATGATAGTTATATTAAGACAGAGGTCTGCAAACATTTTCTTTAAATATTCTGCACTTCACAGGTCAAATACAGTCCCTGTTTTATGTGTGTGTGTGTGTTTACAACTCTTTAAAATATATTTTAAGAAAATCCTTAGCTCACAGGCCACACAAAAACAGGCTGAAGGCAGAATTTGGGCCACTGGTTATAGTTTGCCCAACCTCTGCCATAAACATTCTTTCACTTTCTATTGAAGGGATAAACATCCTTTCCTTTCTTATTAAGAAATAGCAGCCTCGCATTGACATCTAAATTACCTATAAAAACGAATAAAAAGATAAAGGAAACTTAATTCTCCAAGATTAATAGATATAGAGAAAACAAGTGCAGTGCCAGTCTTTTCCTAAACTCAGGTGGGCCCAATCCAAGAGTCATCTCCTCTAAACAAAATTATGCCTGGGATAATAAATTATATATCCTCTTTGGATGAATTATGTTGACAACATTACAATTCCATATCATTAGGAACCATGTGTCATTCTGGAAATAAACTTACAGATATCAACTTTTCAGATACTCTCTGTATAAACAGTTTTCTACATAGACGGAATAGGAGGTGTTGTTAAATGGATAATATTGAGCAGAGTGAAAACATAAAAAGGAGTTAAAAAGCTGGATCAAAGTTAGTACAATATTAGGAAATCTAGCATCAGAAATGTGGGAAAGGAACAAGCAGGGCAACAGGGAGAACTGGTACAACAGAATAAAGCAGGCTGTCCTGAGTCTGCAGCCAGGCCTTGCCCCAGAAGACTGAAGGTAAGGCCAGTGCCTTTGTAGCAGTGACATTTGAATAAACTGGGTGTAGGGCCTCACAAGACCCTCAAAGAGAAGCATGTTCCCTAAATGGATTCTGATGTTAATTGGACACATAAAAAAAGAGATTATTGTTTTATAGGGTCTCTAACAGATAATCTGAAGCATTTAAGTTATTATCCCTGTGACAGAGAGGTGCTTAAAATTCAATACAGAATTTTAAGAACAAATTTTTTATTATTGTCAAAATCAGCCTGTCAAGATTTCAACAAATCTTGCCTGGTTGGCCTGTCAAGATTTTGGAAAATGCATATTCTAAATGAATGGAGCTTTTGAGGCTCAATTTACCAAATTATAAGAATAAAATAATTGGGGTTTTATTTTAGGGGGATCATGCAGGTAATACAAATTAACTTTGGAAGTGTAGGCATATGATGCCTTGATCTAGGCAAATACATGTGTTCGCATAAAAGGTGAAAATTTCTATTGGTAAAACTTGATGAATTTTCTGATTTTGGCTTATGTGAACATGAAAAGCATTAGGAATAAACAGAAAAATTCTATAATTATTAGTAGGGAGGTTTCAGAATATTTAAATGTAGATTAAATATAATATTTAATATGAAATATGTTATATTCCAATGTGCTTATAATCTACTGTGAGTTGAGTCTTGTGGAATGGGACAATATAATATACAGATATTTTTTCTACCTGAATTTGGGGGTTACAAAATATTCTGATGATTTTTGACCTTTATTTAGAGTTTTATCTGACTGTAATTGAAAAATTGGACTAATAAAATAATATTGAGCTAATAAATATTTGTATATATTCACTGTAATTTAATACCAATGTTACTGGAAATAAAAGATAAATGTTGACAAATGTCCATGGAAATTCAAAGTTAAAAAATAGTTTTAGGCTAAATCTCAAAGATTTGTCCTTTTTTCCTTCAAATTGTTTATCATTCCATATGAAATATTAGGTGTCTTTTGCCTGTATATTCTTTATAATTCTGTGAGAAAAGATAGAATTTATTTTACTTTTCAGATAGTTTTTCCTCTAAAATGCTGATAAGGGGAGTTGTGTAGGTAGTCACTTCTAGGGTACTTGAGGCAAGGGACAAAAATAGAGTAAGAAAAGACTTCTATCCTAGCACTTTGGGAGGCCGAGGCAGGTGGATCACCTGAGGTCGGGAGTCCGAGACCAGCCTGACCAACATGGAGAAACCCCGTCTCTACTAAAAATACAAAATTAGCCAGGCATGGTGGCACATGCCTGTAATCCAAGCTACTCAGGAGGCTGAGGCAAGAGAATCACTTGAACCCAGGAGGCGGAGGTTGTGGTGAGCCGAAATCGTGCCATTGTACTCCAGCCTGGGCAACAAGAGCAAAAGTCCATCTCAAAAAAAAAAAAAAAAAGACTTCTAAATATAGGAGACAAAATGCTATTTGGTGTGACAATAAATAACCTCAAATCTACCAGAGGAAGGAGAAATTAGATTAAAAACTCTCAGTGCTAAAATAAAAACTTGGTTAAATTGAAAATAACAATATAGAATTGTTACCTGTTATTTAAAAAGAAAAGTAATAGTCTGCCCTGTAACTCAGGTGGCTTCATTAGCATGCTGCATCCCCAATTCTCATATAAAATACTAAAATCTCTACTTCTATCCCCTAGATTTGATCTTTATTACTATTTTTTAACAAAAGGGACTAAAGCCCCTTGGGAAGTGTGGCTGATTGCATATTAAAGGCAGTAGAACCCAGGATGAGACTGAAACATCTTAGAAGTTAGAAGGCAGACTTTTATTTTTGGTTTTGTACCTATTTGTACCACTTAGATGTTTATTACTGTGTCTGCATATGTGTAAGTGTATAGTAATAAATAAGTAAATAACAAAATGTAAGTATTGCTTGTTATATAATAAAAGTCCATACTGTATAATAATAATCAGGTTGAAAGCACTGCTACTTTCATGTACTATGCCTTCTCACAGGCCTGCAGGAAGAAACTTACTTAACAGCAACCACTATGGCAAATATTATCAATGACTGGCATATAAAGTGAAAATTCTCTTTCTCTAAACGACTATTAACCACTTATTTAATTGTCCTTTTTCTTACTTCTGATGACCAAAGAAGTGGAAGGTGGGCTTCCTGGGTATCATCAACATACTTCCTCCTCCAGTCTTTTCACCTGCACAAGCTTCCTGTTCCTCTGGGATGCACAGACAGTTTGTAGTCTCTGGTATATTATCAACCACGTTATTGCCTCCCTTAGATACTCTTGAAGTTCACACACAGAATATCCATACCTTGCACACTAAGAAGATGAAAAACTCTTGATGTTATTTCCATTCGTGAACTCGTGGAAGAGCTTCCTGTTTATAAAAAGAAAATCAGAAGGTAAAAAACTCTTGGTGTTGTTATTTCCATTGTTGAACTGGTAAAACAGCTTTCTGTTCTTAAAACAATCATAATTTATTGTAGTTACCTATTTCTTTGGTGTACATACTCCCATTAGGCTGACTGCAAGCTACCAACAGTTTTACAACTGGCTTCAAAATTCCTAATTAATCAACAAGCATCTCTGATAATGTGAGCTGACTTCAACGTACCAATGGTCCTGCTTTCTTCATTTTAACTCATCTCAGCCTTTCTGTGTGGCTTTTTACTTGCCAAAAAAAAATCACATCTGGTTGCCTTGGGAAACATTATTCCATATAAATTGACAGAACCCACTCTCTTTGCCACTCCCTAAATTCTACTGTCAGTGTGCACACCCAGTGTTGGTAGCTGAGGCTGAAATTGCCAACCTGGCATTTTCTACTTTTTCAGGACAGTTTCATACATCGTCTTTACCAGTGCTGATGGAAAGAAAATGAAATAGAAAAGAAGAGGAAAGAAGAGAAAGGAAAGGGAGACAGGATGAGAGAAAAGGAAAGGAAAAGGAAAGGAAGCAATATCATTCTCTCCTGTCTTTTACAAACTTACTACTTGCCTTGCGTTACAGTCATTTTTGTACATGGGTTATCATTTTTCTAGATGTTAAAAATGCTTTGAGTATTTAATCTGTAGCTCATATATTTCTATGTCTCCCACAGCACCTAACTAAATGTCTAGCTTATATAATGAGCCTCGATAAATATTTGTTGAAAAAATAGAATTTAAAAAGTAGAGTAAAAGAATTCACAAGTAAGAATGATTACATAGAAAAAGCTTATTTCAATATCAAGCCAAATAAATAAGTAATCAACATACTGATTTCCAGATTTAACTTGTTTGCCATCAGTTCTCCACCAAGGAAAGATAAGTTGATATTGCCAGCCTTTCATGAGCTTCCTCCTAACAGTAGGCTTATCGCATTTGCACATTCCTATAGCAGAGAACATAGATCTGACTGCCTTAAGGTAATACCTTTGTGTTTCACTGAGATAGTCACTCTTAGCTGATAATAGATCCATTCTTTGTTGGAAGACTCGTGCTCAGTGTAATTTTTTTTCTTCCAGATAAAAAGGGTAGCCCCCATAGACATGTTCAGCATGGTGAATTAGAATTAGGATGTGTGTGTGCCCGTGTGTGTGTGTGTGTCTGTGTGTGTGTGTGTGTAAGAGGGGGAGTCTCAATGTGTTGTCCAGGTTGCACTTGAACTTTTAGTGTCAAGTGATCCTCCTGCCTCAGCCTCCCAACTACCTGGGGCTACAAGCACACACTACTGCACTTGGCCATGAATTTGGTTTTATTACTCTTATCATTAAGGTACTGTTAAGAGCTGTCTATTATTGATGAGATCAGTTGATTCAGTGCAGACAGTTCAGTGCTAAGTTCCTGAAAATATTTTGCAAGTTTAACTTAAAATTCTAAAAATTGTTAAGTAAAAATAAGCTATACTCTTAGAAAGCGAAGACTAATATAACTTTTTTGTTATTGTTCACTTGCTTAATGTAGCAGGTATAAATCTGAAGCAAAATTACATTTCATTATTGTCTGTAAATCATTTAATTTCAATTCTGAGTAGCTATTCCTATCAACTTAGTGAGAAATTCAACCTCAAGTTATTTCTAGGCTTTTTCCCACCTTCAGGTTTGTGCTGAGGTTCTGGGTTTTACGCCATATCTAAGCATTAGGACATTAATCACTAGAGGTATCTGTCCACACTGGTAAAAGCTGAATTTTGCTGCAGCCATGTGATATCATCAGATTCACTGGTGTGCCATTTCCATGCCATGCTTTGTACTTCAAGAGGATCTTGAACAAGCCTGAGAACCTAAGCTTGGCATCTAACCTACCTAGTTAACTATGTGAATATGCTCCCTGATGTCCTGCCACACTTTTGAGTGCTTCCAGAGAAGAAGTAAAAGTCCCTTCTGTTCAAGGACAGGCAGACCTGTCCCTTACCCCCAACCTGGAGAAAGCTCTTTTTCTCTTTTGAAACCTTCTGTCTTTCTTGGTTTCACACAGGGATACCAATTTCCTCTCTCTTCAAATTCTATTATCCTCAGTGGGCAAACAGAAGCCAGAAAATCCTGCCAAAAACCTTTCATCTGGTAAGGAAGTAGGGAACTTGTTATGTGCTCGAATGAAGGACAGAGGAGGTGGAAAATTCAAGAAGAAAAATTAACAACTCACAATTTCAATTAATATTTTAAAAAACTGTCTTTCAAATATCTTCCTTCTGCTTAGGAAAATCTGTATTTATGAATCTCATTCCTTCAAACTAAGTGGTCAAGCTCTCCTACCCTCTGATTACCTCCCTCAGCATACTAGCTTAGGTATATTTCTGTTCTTTCTATCTACTAGCTTTTTGCTCAACAAAGATAACATTCTGCTTAAATAAAGTAGGTAACTGCCTAATTAATATAACTTAAAGGATACTAGAAAGGCTCATTTCCATTCAAAGATGCTTGTTTCTCTGTTATTAGGTGACTTTAATGCTACCACTAGAAAACTGATGCTTTGGATTAAGGCATACCTACAGCGTACATAAAAATAATCCATGGATTCAACTACTCATTTAACAAACATTTATTAATCATATATGTGTGTGTGTGTATATATATATATGTCAGGCACTGTGCTAGCCACAAGATATAGCACAACAAATAAGCATACATAGTTCTCCGTCTCTTGAAGTTTATAGTTTATTTGTGGAGACAGACATGTGAGTACTTATTCCTGAAATGATTAATTATAATTATAAGTGTCATGAAAAAGAAGTGAAGGTTAGCATGAGAATATATAACAAGGGGAACTTTCCTGAGAAAGCAACATTAAAGCTAAAATCTAAAAGTACATGGAAAGGAAGAGAAGAGAGTTTTAAAGCAGAGAAAACAGAATGTCTGGAGATCTTGGAATAAGAATAATATTGTTTAACATTTTTAAAACAAAACAAACTAAAACAATGACGAAGACTCAGATGGCTGAAACCTAGGGATAGAGGAGAATGCCTTAAGATGAGGTCAAAAGGTGACCCAGGAGCTAGAATACTCAGGGCTGTGTAAACCATAAGGAAGGTTTTGGTCTTGATCCAACCCCTAACCCCCAAATGTCTTAAGCAGAGGAATACATGATCAGGTTTCTATTTAACAATTCTGACTGCTGTGCAGAGGAAGGCAAAAACTGAATATGTAAAACATTATGCCATTATCAGCTATTAGCATTCTAGTCTCTTAAATTCTTTCCAACTAGCTGTTGATACAAGAGTGTGTCATGAAAACCCTCAGACAGTTCCCTCACAGATCCACATCCTCACTGAATTGTAGCATTCACTATCACCCCCACCCGCAAACTCCTGTTCTCATACTCTTTTACTTAAAAAGGTCTCTACCTGGCATGTCAGTTCCATCACCAGGATCCCCACTGTAATTACCTGGAGGTCTATAATTCCTCACATATTGGATATTAAAGCTTATCTCACCGTTACCATTCATGCCTTGTGACCGTGGACTGGAGTAGTCCTGCCCTTGAACTCCAGTCTAGGGGATGGAGCTTCGTTACCTGACAATAGGTTCACCTGATAATGCCTATCCTAATATTTCTGGTATTAGGGAGTGTTGACACACTCCCTAAACTCTACTTTTTTGCATCCTTACTGATGGAATTCAAGCCGCTATCATTCAAGCTACTATCATTTCTCACCTCAATCATTTCAACATTCTATTAATGCGTTTTCCTTTTTGAAGTCTTTCTCCCAGGCTTTGGTCCACACTGAGGCAAGAAAGATCTTTCTAGACCAAAAATTTTGCCTTGTCATTCTCTTGCTTAAAACTCTTCCATGGTCTCACATTTTTTAATAGACAAACTGAAAACTCCTCATATATCATACAAGGCCCCTCATAATTAAACCCATTTACTTTTTTTTTTTTTTTTTTTCAGACAAGAGTCTCATTCTGTCACCCAGGCTGTAATGCAGTGGCGTGATCATGGCTCACTGCAGCCTGGAACTCCTGGGCTCTCGTGATCCTCTCACATCAGCCTTCTGGGGTAGCTGAGACTACAGGTATGAGTCATTGTGCCTGGCCCCCATTCACCTTTTCAGTCTTGTCTCACATACTCTTCCTTCGTACTTTATGCTCCAGTCATTTATTTAAGGACCTGATTAGGTGTTGCACCAGCTGGGGTGCTCACCTTATTAGAGCACATTAGAAATATCAGGCTCACTAACTTGGCTCTCCAACTCCTCGGTTGTTGTTGTTGTTGTTTGTTTGTTTTTGAGACTGAATCTTGCCTGTCGCCCAGGCTAGAGTGCAATAGCACGATCTTAGCTCACTGCAACCTCTGTCTCCTGGGTTCAAGCGATTCTCTTGCATCAGCCTCTGCAGTAGCTGGGATTACAGGCGCCTGCCACCACGCTCAGCTAATTTTTGTATTTTTAGTAGAGACGTGGTTTCATCATGTTGGCCGGGCTGGTCTTGAATTCCTGACCTCATGATCTGCCCATCTCGGCCTCCCAAAGTGCTGGGATTACAGGGACAAGCCACTGCGCCCGGCCCAACTCCTTGTTTAATGCAAAATGTACACTGATGTTGCTCCTGGAAAGGGAGTCAGCATTATCAAATGTAAATAAAAATATTCTCCCATCCCCTACACAAATTGATTTCTTAAGTAGTTCTGCAAAATATATTTAGAGTAACAGCTGAAAGTTGGCAGCAAGCTAAATTTCTAAACCCAAATAATATGTGGCATAGTGTTGTTTATCAGGGATGAGTCATTTATTTTATTATCTAAATTTTGCTTTTTTAGTACACCTCCCAAGAAGTTCTCTGGCTCAAAACACACGTAAACTGAAGAAAGAGAAGAAAATGGGGAACATTTTGCTAAATAATTCCACAAAATAAACTCTGCTTTGACCCAGCTGAAGTGAATTACTAGGTGAATGTGTTTTGCATATAATTTTTCTTAATAGAAAAATCAATTTCTCCCTGGCCCCAAGAAATAAATATTGAATAAATAGTTGTTTAAATATCCTTTTTAAGGGGTGACAAAATGTTAGCTTGCCTTGCAGGCCCTCATTCTCAGCATGCTCACGCAAGCCCCTGTGGTTTTTCACACATATTTTCCTCTCCATGAAACAAGATACATTTCACTCTTGCTATTGCCTATTCAGCTTAAATAGCACTCCTTTAAGGAGACCTTCCATCATTTATATATCAGGTAGGTTCCTCTCTATACTCTTCTATCTTTCTATACTTCTCCTATCATTATATTGTGTATCTGTCCTATTTATTGTATTTTTGCTCTATTTGATTGTGTATCTGTTCTACTTCATTATATATTTACTCTGTTTTGTTCTGTTCTTCTAGACTTTAAGCTTCTGCCACAGGAAATTCTGCCTCTGTTTGCTTAAATATCCCAGGCACCTAGACCGGTGCCTAAAACACAGAAGTTCCTTAATAAATATTTGATGAATAAAAATGAATAAATGAATGAATAAATAAAATGGAGTAAAAAGTACTCCATGTTAGAGCTCTCTGACTCTTTGCTTGAACTGCCCCTTGTTATTTATCACCATGGCCACCTGTAACCATATTATGCTTGAAACTTATGTCTGTGAACTGAATTAATACCATATCCCATTACAGCTGCTGTCACACATACCCAGGCACATGACAGTTGTAAACAATGAGATAGAAAAAGTAAATGCTAAGGCAATAGACACCATGAATTAATTTTCTCCTTTATATATTTTGTTTATGGCTAAACCTCCTCACATTTCTGTCTAGTTTTCATGGGGAGCCCTTAAGTCATTGCCAAACAATTCAATTAATGGAGCCTCAGTTCTGCAACTTCCTAAGGGCTACAGCTGGCAGGGCTCCAGTGAATACAAAGCTACAAATAATGTCAGACTAAGTTAGGTGCCTGGGAAATTATTGGTATACCATAAAATAAGAAAAGTTTGAAACAATCACTCCAGAGTTGTAACAAGTGTCTACTATATGGCAAGCATTGTGTTGTCTCCTACAAACACTATTTAATTTAATAAACTCAAAAATCTTAAAGGTAGGTGCAACTCTTCTATACCCATTCTACATACAAGAAAAGCGAGGCCCGGGGAAGTTAAATAAATTGTCTAAAGTCATCTGATTAGGGAATGGCAGAGCCAGAAACTCAAATGGATCTAATTCCACAATACAATACTTTTTAAGAGAGCTTGTGTCCTTCTCCCAAAAATATCAAGTTTTAGAAGAAATTCAAACTAGTTTCAAAAACAAAAACAAATTAATAAGAAACATAATTAATCTTTCAGTTCATGATGCTATAATTCTTCATTTTGGGTTCTTTTCAAACAGCTGTTGCATGCCGTACTTTTGTGCTAAATAAAATTTTTTTAAACAGAAAAATGTCACATTCTATTTATATCTGAAATTAATTAAGAATGATTAGGAAGCATTAGGAAAATCTAAGCAAATGACTTTGAATGCATTCTATATATACGAAACCCAATAACTGAAAGATCTTGCCACCATTTTGGAAAGAAATGCACAAAAAATGCCCAACTATATGATCACTGATAATAGTTTTTCTTAAGGCATTTATAATATTATGGTTATGCATAAACAGTCCATTAATTATGGAAGATTTCCAGGGGAAAGAAGCTGGCACATTGGTTAAAGGGAAAAATAAATTTAGAAGATGCCGGAAATAATACTGACTAGCAGAAAGAATTATCGTGAGGGGGGAAAGAAAGAAGACAGTGACTGAAAGAAAATGAATTATGGTTGCCCTTCTTTCTGAAGACCTTGGAGAAGGATGTGGGGGCAACTGTTTTGGAAGAAGTAAGCATAAAACATGTTCTATGTTGACATAGCAACCTGCCACAAGAAACAAAGCCAGTGAAAGTGGAGTTGGTAAAGCTAACATTTCTTGAGCACTTGTATATGCCAGAGCCTGTGCTAGACTCTGTGCATGGCTCTTTACAAATTGAAAAAGAAGAATTCAAAATAAAAGACACAGTATTGTAGATCAAAACTACTGTCATTTTAATACGGGAGAAAAAATTGTTAAAAATCATTTAGAATTTTGCAAACAAAAAACAAGAAAATTGTGTGAACTGACTAGATTTCCAAAATTCACATAGGATCATGAGAAACTGGAAAAAGTATATACCTTTGTTCTGACATCAAGGGCTATATAATTTATGAGGGAGTTAAATCTGACAAGTAAGCATAAAATATAGTAATAGTTCAGAGAAAGGAAACATTTATATAGCTTTTTGTGGTCAAATGATACAGGCAGCATTTGATCTGTAACTTAAAAGAAGTAGTAGAATTTGATGAATTTCTCTAGACCAAAGGCATAACATGAGCAAAGTAACACCAGGTGAACTTGAATGTGACTTATTAAAGACTGTAAGATTTGCCTGATTGGAATTAAGTACATATTCTGGGGAAAAGTGGGAAAGAGTAGACCTACAAATTGGAATGAGATTATGGCAAGCCTTAAAACATTTTATTAAATTGAAATATAAGGTACTTGAAGACCAGTTGATCTTTGCAGTCTCTGTCACTCCGCCTATCACACCAAAATCCAATGTGTAGCTGCCCACCCAGGCATTGTTCTGCCCACATTCACTCCTAGTTCCCAATAGCTTCATGTATAACTGCTGTTTAACAACCCCAACAAGGATTTTAAACAGGTACAGAGGAATTCTACATCTGCTATGTGGGGGGAAAAAAGTTGCCCTAAAGGAAGTTTCCTTTCCTAAGAACAGCATCCCGCTGCATGCTATCAAGCTCCTCAATGCAAAGCAGAAGCTTCCCCAGCCCTCCGTTCCTGATTCCTAGGGGAAGGCACGGGCTCCACTCCGTGTAGAGAGCACAGACGGTTAACATGAACAGTGAGTTTCATCAGCCTGCGATGTAAGATGTGACCTGGTAAGCACAGCTCACCCATAAATCCAGCCCATGGCTGTCATAATCCCCTCAGAAAGTCTCTGTAAATAGAGTGTCCTGTACAGGCAAAGCAGTTTTCTTTCTCACATTTAGTGAGGGGTGGAGGGCACCTTCTTCCAAAGGCAGAATAATGTGAATGTGAAAGGCCAGATTCCAGGATAACTCGGCACCCTTCCTGCCAACACAGCAAGCCGCCTCTGTCAAATGTGCTGTCTCACGTCAACAGTAGTAATTATGCGGGGAAAGGTGCTCCTTGTACCTACTTGGGGCGGCTGTAGTAAAAGATACTGAAAACATGAGCACTGTTAGGCAGTGAATTTGTCACACTAAGTAGGACAATGCCTAATGGTGATAAGAAAATGAAGCAAACACCTGATGTTAAATCTCTTTTATGGCATTTTCATAGAAATTGTAGGAACAACTATATAATCCCTAACCACAGGAAGGAATGTGAAAAGAAAAATGTAGTCTTTAGTGACATGGATTTTCATAGCTGGATGCATATTTGGGATCATTAATAACAACTCTCTTGCAGGTGAAGAAATTGAGACCTAGAAAAGTTAAGAGATTTGCCCCAAGCTCATATAGTTTTTAGAGGCAGAGCACAACTATTTGGACGATGTCCCAAATGTCTCATTTTTTCCAGTGATGCCATATGCTAGTAACAGCTAAGATCTGCAGTCCACAAACCAGTAGGATATATATTATCATGCTTCATCTTTACTGCAACCTGTGAGAGTAGTATTATTATCCCCTTCACACAGATCCAAAATCCAAGGCTCAGAGAGATGAACTGACGTGCCAAAATAGCTCATGGAAAAGGTTGGGCTCACACCTACATCTTTTGCCGAAGAGATGGAGTTGGTACGCAGTACCATGCTGCCTATCTTGCAGACAGAACCACACAGAAACCTCCTGTTTCCCCCATTGCATTGATACAGGAGAATGTAGCTATTGAAAAGAAGCAATTACCAACTACTTCATTCAACAAGCAGGTATTGAGGACCTACTGTATGCCAGACAATGATCTAGGTCACAGAGATACAGCAGTAAGAACAATAGACAAAGTCACTGCTCTCACGGTGACAGACAAGGAACAAAAGCAAAACATATAGGTGCAGGTGGTAATAAGTGCTATAAAAGAAAAAGGAAGTAATAAGAGGATAGAGAGTCTTTGGGATACTGATTATTAGTTACCCAATGGCTCTATCGGAACCTCAGCAAATCAGCATGCACAGATTTTATACGTAGTGATATATAAGCAATAGTAACAAGTTCAAGTTCACAGATCCTTAAGGGGTCCACGAGCTATGTTCAGTGTTTCAAAAATAAATAATAACTCTGCATGGAGAGGCCAGGGCTGGGGACAGTCCGCACTCTGCCACCCTCCTGCCCCTTCCACCCACCCCAGCTCTATGTCTGTGTCTGAATTGTGGATCGTGCAGCCATGGTTATTGTGGAACTGTGGAACCTGCAGCCATAGTTATTTGACTATATCTTGACCGAGGGCTTGCAGTGCAAAGCCAGGCCAGTGTTGCGCATTACTTACAATAAAAGGGATCATTTATATCAAAAATAAAATAAAATAAAATCTAAATTAAATATTTAGTAAAAGAAAACTCTAGATAATTCCTTTTTTAAAAAAATTAAGACAAATTATATCAACTCTGTGGAAACTCTTTCTAGACATAATCACAAATCCTGATTAACAGATACACATGTCATAAAAATGAGGACCCCAGTCATTAATGCAATTTTCTGTTTTAAAAAAATGAATCTTTCCAAAAATCAGGCATTAAAAGGGGAATTGTTTAATGTAGTCATTGGCCATGATAAAATTGTAATTCAACATCTATCCTAGGACAAAACAGAGGTGATCTTTTGGAAATAAGCTTCACCTGTTAGCATCAGGGCAAATCTCTCTGAAAACAACCAAGGCACGTACTAATTACAGCTGGCTATGCTGTCTGTATTACTCTCTTCTCACATTGCTATAAAGATACTACCTGAGACTGGGTAATTTACAAAGAAAGGAGGTTTAATTGACTCACAGTTCCGCATGGCTGGGGAGGCCTCAGGAAACTTACAATCATGGCGGAAGGTGAAGGGGAAGCAAAGTACCCTCTTCATAAGTGGCAGAAGAGAGACAGTGAGTGGGAACTAAACCATCAGATCTCATGAGCACTGCCTCACTATCATGAGAACAGCATAGGGGAAGCCACTTCCATGATCCAATCACCTCCCACCAGGTCCCTCTCTTGACATGTGGGAATTACAATTGGAGATGAGATTTTGATGGGGACACAAAGCCAATCCATATCACTGTTCCCAGGAAAATCTGAGCAATCAGCAAAATATGTATCCTTTATCGCCTCATAGAATCCTCCGCATTCTCATCATCACTTAGTTTCCCACCCCAGTGTTTCCTCAGGAGCAAAGTACCTCTCTGCAGTGCTGGCTTCCCATAGCCTACAACTGTGGTTCCTTCTTAAGGCTGCTCTCTCCATTCTCAAGACCTTCCTCGGAGAATCAACTTGTCAACACCACATATGTTATATGTTAATGTATTTACTCTGAAAACAACCTGATGAAGTTAACACTACTCTTCTAATTTTGCAGATGAAGAATCAAGGTGTAGGGAGATTGATTAGGTATGCCCTAATCACACAGACAGTCTGTCCTTCCAAAGCAATATGCTAAGTGACTAGCTAATCTATGAAATTAATGGGTAAAATCTATATTTTTACATGATGTTGCATTATCAAGACAGCAACAGTAAGAATGTATGTATAAACTTTGCAAAGAAGTTCCTTGCTTATAAATTTTTGCACATTAAATATCATAATGCTAAGGAAACAAGAAAAAGAAAACATGAGTTCTCATCATTTTCAGAAAAATTGTGTAGCTGTATGTTTTTAAAAAATTTAAAGTTTATAATGATTTAAGTTTGGTTAGTATGAAAAATAAAGTAGATGTCAACCTGTATATTTGGGGTTCTTTTCCTGAGAATATTGTTATGTTTATTCTTCCCCTAAAAATAGAAGTACACGTTTTGACAGGCACATTTATTGTTAAATAATAAAAAATAGATCGTATTTAAATTACACAACAGATTTGAGATAATTTGATACTGGTCCACATGATATGGCTAGAGAAATGTTTTCACATCTAGTACTGTCAAATTTTATTTCCCTAAATAGATTAATAATTGTTAATAATAGTTCTGGTAATGCAATTTTAGATCTTGTTTAATCCTCACAACTACAAGATGAGAATTATGATTCTCATTTTACATATGAGGTAACTTGGGCTCAGAGAAGTAAAATAAATTCCCAGGTGACAGGGTCAGCATTTAAATGCAGGTGGATCTCTCCCCAAAGCTTATGCTCTTAAACACTCCAGGGCTTTTTATATGCCTCACTCTTACTATCAAAACCCAACTCTTACACAGAGTCTGACTTTATTCATCACCAAGCATTGCCAGGGGGTGTCCAAGACTAGACACAGTCAAGTTTATCTTACAAATGAACAATAATACTGGATATTCAGCAAAAGGCACTCTCAGAAGAGATAAATTACTTAGATCCTCATTTTGACAATTCAAAAACATTTCAAGTATTAAATGTATTCTACCACTCATAAAGATGAAGATGAATCATATTCTTGACTTCATATTAAAGATTCTTTTTTGCACAATTTGTTCTAAAATTAATATGCCAATGATTCACAGCCCCTTATAATATCACCTTTGGCCTACCATTTTTTATCAATGTGTTATGATAAAAATTGTCTCTTCGGGTTAAGACACATTCATCTGGAGGAATGTTATTATGGTCTGCATAAATAGCACTTGGTTATTTTTAAAGGATTATTTTTTCCATCTGTACAAATCTACTCTTTGTTATCTTGAAACAGGTGACATTACCTACCAGAATTCCTAGCTGTAAGGGACTTATTTAGCCCCCATTCATGACCCTTTATTAATTGATCTGGATCTATTTTACCTCTTTAACAAGTTTTTCCTGACTATTGCCTGACTGTTGTTTTAGTCATGCAAAAAATTATAAGACAAGATTTAAAAAAATACTGTACAGATTGCACACCGGGAAGCTGGCAGTCTTTCACACCATGTTCATTCTCTGCAGCACAAATAGTCACCACAATAAAGAGCCTAAAACAAAAGCCAAATGCTGCATAAGGAGTACTTTTCCTTCAGAAAAAATTCCAACATTTGGGAGCATCCTTTCCTCTGGATGCACATGCATAATTTCCATTATTGTTAATGGGAGCTATACATGCATAACACCCATTACTGCTAATGGGAGCTAAGTGCACACACAAGGGTAGAATACAGTGAAATCTGTCTTAGAAAATCACCCAAGAGACTAGCAAAAATCAGTTGCCTGGTAGAGAATGGTTTTAAATTAAAAGCAGAACAGAACTGAGGTTGAAACCACAGGGGAACTATTTAAACTTCAGGGAGCAGTGGGAATTGGCTTCTCTTTTTCTTGCTCTATTCTAGTATCTTGTTTTCCTCATCCATATTCTTGATGAGAACCAATGACCTTGTGATCTCCTAAAGAGATGATCTGGAAATGAATTTCACACCTCCATTGATTCAAATGGTAGGCTTGGGGACCCTTTGGTGGAGGAAGGAATAAAGCTACTAGATGATTACATCACAGAACATGCAAAATACAAGTCACATGGTAGCTCTAATGACAGTTAATGAACCAGGATGAAAACAGTAAAGCAATATCATTATGGCAATTTATATCTATCACTCATTAATCCTTAAAAACATCTGTTCTATTATAATGTTATTGTAAAAATCAGTGAAAAATAAACTGGAAAGTGATTTCCATCTACCCAAATGGCCTTCTGCATTTTTTTTCAGCATTTCAGGGCATTGGAAACACAAGCTATTCCTACAATATCTTAAAATCATAGGGTTCTGTTCTAGTCCAGTCTCTTCATTTTGCAGGTAAGGAAATTGCAGAGAAATTAAGTGGCTTTTTTTTTTAATCAAGGTTACAAAATACTAAAGGGAGATCTTAAATCTGGAATGCAGAATTTTCCTGACTCCAGATCCAGTGGTTTAATGTTCAAAAGCACAGACTCGCAAAGACTTTCATCTTTGTTGGCTTCGCTCCGGTCTCTGGGGAACAAATGCACAGATGGGTGGATGAGTTGTAAACTCCAAAAGGGGCCATTCTGGAACTCTGGAGAGTTGGGGACTGAATGTTCTGCATGTTACTGAAGTAAGTGCATGCTCCAGTTATTTCCAAAAAGAGTTTCAAATACAAATCTCAACAAATGTTTTAAAGAGGCAGAAACAAAAAGGTAGTGGAAGTAGAAGGTGTATTACCTCAGTCTAGAAAAGAGGAATGGAAATACTGTGCTTAAGATGACTTTTCTGTTCCATCTCCCACTTCCCAGTTATCCTTCTTAGACTGTAGTTATAAAAGCACCAGCAATAAAGTCACCCTTGTATCATCATTGTCACATATGTGACACGTTATTTTTGTTATGCTTTATACACAGATGTTCCTAGTTGGCCTTGTTTTGGACTCACTCAAAAATGGGCGGGGGCAGACAGAAAATAACATTGGAAATTGGTTATTGTTTGCAAGAACTGTTAATATATAAAAGCCCATGTTACTTCTCCTTACTCTTTTTCCGTGGAAGTGGTTCTTTGTTGCTTTGGCTGCCAGACTCCTGCCCCTCATAGGCTTGAAAGGAAATGAAAGACAAAGAATGGGGCATGGAGAATGTAGTGAGAAAAAAAGAAGAGACAGAAATAAAAGAAATAGAGAGAAGAAGAGGAGAGTAGAAGGAGAAAAAAAAGAGCAGAGGAAAAGGCACCAAATACTTGGGATGGCACAGCATAAAACTGGAGTTTTGGAGTCAAAAAAGCAATAATTTTGGAGCCTGAATAATAGAGTTTTATGCTCAGATCAGCCTTTATACGCTATGTGATATTAAATTAAATAAATTTGTGATGTCTCAGTTTCCCCATTTGACAAAGGAGAATAGAATATTCATTCTATTTCACAGTGTCATATTAGAAAAAGTAATGCATGAAAATACTTTATAAACCATAAATAAGTGTAATATAGGAATCCGATGATTATGATGGCTTAAAATAGCAAATGATCAGAGACAAAAAGTCACACAAAAGGGACTGCCTTTGTCCAAGTATCCGATCACATTTTTATAGCCTCTGAACATTACCCTAATTTGCAATGAACATCATCCCATTTCCATCTTTATATTGTAGAAAAGCCACCTAATTAAGAGGAAAAACTTGGTTTAAAAAAACGATATATATATTTATCAGTTTACCCTACAAGGCCCATGGCACATACTTTGACACAACTCTTTCAAAAGCCCCTTGACTAAGAGCAAGGTGGCCTTGGATTGGATTAGAAGTCATTTCTGCTGACTCTACAGGAAACCAACTCCAAGGAACAAGACCACAGGCAAGGGAGTACCCAGAGGCCCATGACTCAGCACAGTGGTTGATCCACAGAGCTAGAGAGCTGTTCTGAAGATGCCTAATCCTCACTGTCTCCCCTCAGCTATTTTCAGAAAAAGAAACAGAACCCTGAAATACGTGTTTTTGTTATTTTTGTGACCTATATCACAAACTAGACTTTATTAAACTTCATTGGTGTACATTACATGATATTTTTTGTCTATTCATTTTTTTCTTCCAGCAAATTGCAATCTCTTTGAGGGCAACTACATGTTGTTGTTGTTAATCTGCAGCCAAGCACAGTATAAGGCATACAGTAGAACTCAATTAATATTTATATGATTTATTTATATATGTTTTTATTCACATATTTCAATAGATTAAACATCACATAGACACAAGTCATTTCATACAGGCACAGACTAGCACATAGTTTATATATTAAAATAGTTGTATAATTGATCATTTGCATAATTAATTAATTCATCTGAGTATAAACAAGTGCCCACCAAGCCAACTAGAAAGAACAATTAATTCTATAACAAGCATGAAGTCATGCCAAATAGTGCTAGAACATCTGATAATCATGTTTATAAAATCTATTTTGTTGTAGCTCTTAAAAAAGACAAAGGAACAATGGTTTAGCCTTCAGACATATGTTTGAGAATAATGTCTTCTATGAGGAAAAGTTGATAGTCATTTTGTTTCTAAGAAATACTGTTTCTTACAATTCCATTTAATGGTTTCTTTTCTTTGATTTGGAGTACACATTTTCCATTAATTAATATTACCATTATATAAACTATGCAACTTCTATTTATTCATCTACTTTAGACACTTAAGAATAATTATACTTTTTTGTTGCAGGAAGATGGCACTATTGCTTCACTCTTAACTTATCATGGTATAGTGAAGAAAATGCTAGTTAAAAATCAATAGACTTGGGTTTTGGTTCCCAAAACCAAATGTTTATCAACATGTGACTTGAAAATTTACTAATTTTGCTTATCTTACTGACCCTCCATTTCTTATCTGTAAATGTTTTTTGCAATAATTGAATCAGATAATCTCTGATAGGAATACTGTCTATACACTGCAAAGCACCATAAAAAGGTTCATAGTGATAGTTATAACAACAGATACCATTTGCTTAATAGCTATGGAAAATTAGGAATTGAGCACTCAATATAATTAATCCTTACAATGATTATGCACTATAGGTGTTATTATTCTCATTTACTGGATGAGGAAAATAAGGCTTAGGGAGATTAATTAGGTAACTTACCTGGGATCAAACAGTGATGAAAGAAAAGAGCCAGAATTTCAAACCAAAATTGGCTGATTCAAGTATTAAAAGAGAAATATGCTACTGGATTTGGGATGAGCTATTCACAGAAACTTGGAGTCAGTTTGCTTTCATTTGTGCCTCTCTCCTTTTTTCATTTCCCTTTTCAATGTACCTTCTAACACCCTTCATTTTTCTAACTTTGGAGGGCCCATCTGGTGCTAATCTGCATTACATTGTTTCTTTCTTTTTTTTATTTTTTTAATTTATTATTATTATACTTTAAGTTTTAGGGTACATGTGCACAATGTGCAGGTTAGTTACATATGTATACATGTGCCATGCTGGTGCACTGCACCCACTAACTCGTCATCTAGGATTAGGTATATCTCCCAATGCTATCCCTCCCCCCTCCCACCACCCCACAACAGTCCCCAGAGTGTGATGTTCCCCTTCCTGTGTCCATGTGTTCTCATTGTTCAATTCCCACCTATGAGTGAGAATATGCAGTGTTTGGTTTTTTGTTCTTGCGATAGTTTACTGAGAATGATGATTTCCAATTTCATCCATGTCCCTACAAAGGATGTGAACTCATCATTTTTTATGGCTGCATAGTATTCTATGGTGTATATGTGCCATATTTTCTTAATCCAGTCTATCATTGTTGGACATTTGGCTTGGTTCCAAGTCTTTGCTATTGTGAATAATGCCACAATAAACATACGTGTGCATGTGTCTTTATAGCAGCATGATTTATAGTCCTTTGGGTATATACCCAGTAATGGGATGGCTGGGTCAAATGGTATTTCTAGTTCTAGATCCCTGAGGAATTGCCACACTGACTTCCACAATGATTGAACTAGTTTACAGTCCCACCAACAGTGTAAAAGTGTTCCTATTTCTCCACATCCTCTCCAGCACCTGTTGTTTCCTGACTTTTTAATGATTGCCATTCTAACTGGTGTGAGATGGTATGTCATTGTGGTTTTGATTTGCATTTCCCTGATGGCCAGTGATGGTGAGCATTTTTTCATGTGTTTTTTGGCTGCATAAATGTCTTCTTTTGAGAAGTGTCTGTTCATGTCCTTTGCCCACTTTTTGATGGCGTTCTTTGTTTTTTTCTTGTAAATTTGTTTGAGTTCATTGTAGATTCTGGATATTAGCCCTTTGTCAATTGAGTAGGTGGCGAAAATTTTCTCCCATTTTGTAGGTTGCCTGTTCACTCTGATGGTAGTTTCTTTTGCTGTGCAGGAGCTCTTTAGTTTAATTAGATCCCATTTGCCAATTTTGGCTTTTGTTGCCAGTGCTTTTGGTGGTTTAGACATTAAGTCCTTGCCCATGCCTATGTCCTGAATGGTAATGCCTAGGTTTTCTTCTAGGGTTTTTATGGTTTTAGGTCTAACGTTTAAGTCTTTAATCCATCTTGAATTGATTTTTGTATAAGGTGTAAGGAAGGGATCCAGTTTCAGCTTTCTACATATGGCTAGCCAGTTTTCCCAGCACCATTTATTAAATAGGGAATCCTTTCCCATTGCTTGTTCTTCTCAGGTTTGTCAAAGATCAGATAGTTGTGATATGCGGCGTTATTTCTGAGGGCTCTGTTCTGTTCCATTGATCTATATCTCTGTTTTGGTACCAGTACCATGCTGTTTTGGTTACTGTAGCCTTGTAGTATAGTTTGAAGTCAGGTAGCATGATGCCTCCAGCTTCGTTCTTTTGGCTTAGGATTGACTTGGAGATGCGGGCTCTTTTTTGGTTCCATATGAATTTTAAATTAGTTTTTTCCAATTCTGTGAAGAAAGTCATTGGTAGCTTGATGGGGATGGCATTGAATCTGTAAATTACCTTGGGCAGTATGGCCATTTTCACGATATTGATTCTTCCAGCCCATGAGCATGGAATGTTCTTCCATTTGTTTGTATCCTCTTTTATTTCCTTGAGCAGTGGTTTGTAGTTCTCCTTGAAGAGGTCCATCACATCCCCTGTAAGTTGGATTCCTAGGTATTTTATTCTTTTTGAAGCAATTGTGAATGGGAGTTCACTCATGATTTGGCTCTCTGTTTGTCTGTTGTTGGTGTATAAGAATGCTTGTGATTTTTGTGCATTGATTTTGTATCCTGAGACTTTGCTGAAGTTGCTTATCAGCTTAAGGAGATTTTGGGCTGAGACAATGGGGTTTTCTAGATATACAATCATGTCGTCTGCAAACAGGGACAATTTGACTTCCTCTTTTCCTAATTGAATACCATTTATTTCCTTCTCCTGCCTAATTGCCCTGGCCAGAACTTCCAACACTATGTTGAATAGGAGTGGTGAGAGAGGGCATCCCTGTCTTGTGCCAGTTTTCAAAGGGAATGCTTCCAGTTTTTGCCCATTCAGTATGATATTGGCTGTGGGTTTGTCATAGATAGCTCTTATTATTTTGAGATATGTCCCATCAATACCTAATTTCTTGAGAGTTTTTAGCATGAAGCGTTGTTGAATTTTGTCAAAGGCCTTTTCTGCATCTATTGAGATAATCATGTGGTTTTTGTTTTTGCTTCTGTTTATATGCTGGATTACATTTATTGATTTGCGTATATTGAACCAGCCTTGCATCCCAGGGATGAAGCCCACTTGATCATGGTGGATAAGCTTTTTGATGTGCTGCCGGATTCGGTTTGCCAGTATTTTACTGAGGATTTTTGCATCAATGTTCATCAAGGATATTGGTCTAAAATTCTCTTTTTTTGTTGTGTCTCTGCCCGGCTTTGGTATCAGGATGATGCTGGCCTCATAAAATGAGTTAGGGATGATTCCCTCTTTTTCTATTGATTGGAATAGTTTCAGAAGGAATAGTACCGGTTCTTCCTCGTACCTCTCGTAGAATTCGGTTGTGAATCCATCTGGTCCTGGGTGGGCTCTTTCTGGTTGGTAAGCTATTGATTATTGCCACAATTTCAGATCCTGTTATTGGTCTATTCAGAGATTCAACTTCTTCCTGGTTTAGTCTTGGGAGAGTGTATGTGTCGAGGAATTTATCCATTTCTTCTAGATTTTCTAGTTTATTTGCATAGAGGTGTTTGTAGTATTCTCTGATGGTAGTTTGTATTTCTGTGGGATCGGTGGTGATATCCCCTTTATTATTTTTTATTGTGTCTATCTGATTCTTCTCTCTTTTTTTCTTTATTAGTCTTGCTAGCGGTCTATCAATGTTGTTGATCCTTTCAAAAAACCAGCTCCTGGATTCATTAATTTTTTGAAGGGTTTTTTGTGTCTCTATTTCCTTCAGTTCTGCTCTGATTTTAGTTATTTCTTGCCTTCTGCTAGCTTTTGAATGTGTTTGCTCTTGCTTTTCTAGTTCTTTTAATTGTGATGTTCGGGTGTCAATTTTGGATCTTTTCTGCTTTCTCTTGTGGGCATTTAGTGCTATAAATTTCCCTCTACACACTGCTTTGAATGTGTCCCAGAGATTCTGGTATGTTGTGTCTTTGTTCTCATTGGTTTCAAAGAACATCTTTATTTCTGCCTTCATTTTGTTATGTACCCAGTAGTCATTCAGGAGCAGGTTGTTCAGTTTCCATGTAGTTGAGTGGTTTTGAGTGAGATTCTTAATCCTGAGTTCTAGTTTGATTGCACTGTGGTGTGAGAGATAGTTTGTTATAATTTCTGTTCTTTTACATTTGCTGAGGAGAGCTTTACTTCCAAGTATGTGGTCAATTTTGGAATAGGTGTGGTGTGGTGCTGAAAAAAATGTATATTCTGTTGATTTGGGGTGGAGAGTTCTGTAGATGTCTATTAGGTCTGCTTGGTGCAGAGCTGAGTTCAATTCCTGGGTATCCTTGTTGACTTTCTGTCTCACTGATCTGTCTAATGTTGACAGTGGGGTGTTAAAGTTTCCCATTATTAATGTGTGGGAGTCTAAGTCTCTTCGTAGGTCACTCAGGACTTACTTTATCAATCTGGGTGCTCCTGTGTTGGGTGCATATATATTTAGGATAGTTAGCTCTTCTTGTTGAATTGATCCCTTTACCATTATGTAATGGCCTTTTTTGTCTCTTTTGATTTTTGTTGGTTTAAAGTCTGTTTTATCAGAGACTAGGATTGCAACCCCTGCCTTTTTTTGTTTTCCATTTGCTTGGTAGATCTTCCTCCATCCTTTTATTTTGAGCCTATGTGTGTCTCTGCACGTGAGATGGGTTTCCTGAATACAGCACACTGATGGGTCTTTACTCTTTATCCAATTTGCCAGTCTGTGTCTTTTAATTGGAGCATCTAGTCCGTTTACATATAAGTTAATATTGTTATGTGTGAATTTGATCCTGTCATTATGATGTTAGCTGGTTATTTTGCTCATTAGTTCATGCAGTTTCTTCCTAGTCTCGATGGTCTTTACATTTTGGCATGATTTTGCAGTGGCTGGTACCGGTTGTTCCTTTCCATGTTTAGCGCTTCCTTCAGGAGCTCTTTTAGGGCAGGCCTGGTGGTGACAAAATCTCTCAGCATTTGCTTGTCTGTAAAGTATTTTATTTCTCCTTCACTTATGAAGCTTAGTTTGGCTGGATATGAAATTCTGGGTTGAAAATTCTTTTCTTTAAGAATGTTGAATATTGGCCCCCATTCTTTTCTGGCTTGTAGAGTTTCTGCCTAGAGATCCGCTGTTAGTCTGATGGGCTTCCCTTTGTGGGTAACCCAACCTTTCTCTCTGGCTGCCCTTAACATTTTTTCCTTCATTTCAACTTTGGTGAATCTGACAATTATGTGTCTTGGAGTTGCTCTTCTCGAGGAGTATCTTTGTGGCGCTCTCTGTATTTCCTGAATCTGAATGTTGGCCTGCCTTGCTAGATTGGGGAAGTTCTCCTGGATGATATCCTGCAGAGTGTTTTCCAACTTGGTTCCATTCTCCCCGTCACTTTCAGGTACACCAATCAGACTAGATTTGGTCTTTTCACATAGTCCCATATTTCTTGAAGGCTTTGCTCATTTCTTTTTATTCTTTTTTCTCTAAACTTCCCTTCTCACTTCATTTCATTCACTTCATCTTCCATCGCTGATACCCTTTCTTCCAGTTGATTGCATCGGCTCCTGAGGCTTCTGCATTCTTCACGTAGTTCTCGAGCCTTGGTTTTCAGCTCCATCAGCTCCTTTAAGCACTTCTCTGTATTGGTTATTCTAGTTATATATTCTTCTAAACTTTTTTCAAAGTTTTCAACTTCTTTGCCTTTGGTTTGAATTTCCTCCCGTAGCTTGGAGTAATTTGATCGTCTGAAGCCTTCTTCTCTCAGCTCGTCAAAGTCATTCTCCGTCCAGCTTTGTTCCGTTGCTGGTGAGGAACTGCGTTCCTTTGGAGGAGGAGAGGCACTCTGCTTTTTAGAGTTTCCAGTTTTTCTGCTCTGTTTTTTCCCCATCTTTGTGGTTTTACCTACTTTTGGTCTTTGATGATGGTGATGTACAGATGGGTTTTTGGTGTGGATGCCCTTTCTGTTAGTTAGTTTTCCTTCTAACAGACAGGACCCTCAGCTGCAGGTGTGTTGGAGTACCCAGCCATGTGAGGTGTCAGTCTGCCCCTGCTGGGGGGTGCCTCATAGTTAGGCTGCTCGGGGGTCAGGGGTCAGGGACCCACTTGAGGAGGCAGTCTGCCGTTCTCAGATCTCCAGCTGTGTGCTGGGAGAACCACTGCTCTCTTCAAAGCTCAGATGGAAATGCAGAAATCACCCGTCTTCTGCGTCGCTCACGCTGGGAGCTGTAGACGGGAGCTGTTCCTATTCGGCCATCTTGGCTCCTCCCTTACATTGTTTCTTAGCTTTTTGGGTTTACCTTCACTTTTCCTCATCTGATATATAGAATTTATGTAATGCTGTTGAGCATCTGATCCACTTTAGTTTTATTAGATATTAAAGAGGACACACAGAGATAGAAGCAATATCTTAGAAGACAAGAGGTGAAGAGAGACTTCAGATCCTTGAGCAAAGTTTTCCAAGTATTTTTGGGTAGACACTATATGTCATAAAATGACAAAAGGCCACAATAAGAAGATAAGATTACTGGTTGGTATTTTTTAAAGACAAACATTTTCAAGCTGAGACTGTATGTCACATTTTCAAATTACTTTCCCCAGATCTTTTGATACTGTCCCCATCATTTGTCATGTGATGTGGATTAGTATGGTTTTGGTAAATAAGCTGATGTGTAAAAACAAAGAAATTGTTTCAGTGAGAAAGGAGGAGTTTTAACCTATATAAATCTTTATCAACATTTTCTTCTTGAAAGGGGCCTTTAAAATGGTGATGTCTAGTGAACAGTAACATTATCAATGGGGAAAACTGACATAATCCATGGCTCTTGATATAATATACATTGAAGGATGTAACATCATCTATGTAATATTAACTAATTATGAAGAAACAATCAACCAAATCTGAATTGAAGGTCATTCTATAGAAAAACTGGTTTTGACTCTTCAAAAATTGTAATGTCATGAAAGCACCCTCCACCCTCCTAAAAGGGCAGAGGACTGAATTAAAATATACTAAAGACTAAAAGAGACATGCAGCTACAATCAGTACATTATTTCAGTAGAGAGGTTCTTCTAAAAAATTAAAAATAGAAATACCATATGATCCAGTAATCTCACTTCTGGGTATATAGCCAAAGGAAATAAAATCACTATCTCAACAAAATAGCTACCCAAATACCCAAAGGAAAAGAAGCCATTATGTGAAAAAACTCATGCACATGCATGTTTATAGCAGCATAATCCATAATTGCAAAAATATGGAACCAACCTAAGTGCCCATCAACCAACGAGTGGATAAAGAAAATATGGTATATATACACCATGGAATACTACTTCGCCATAAAATGGAACTAAATAATGGCCTTTGCAGCAACTTGGATGGAATTGGAGACCATTATTCTAAGTGAAGTAACTTAGGAATGGAGAATCAAATATTGTATGTTCTCACTTATAAGTGGAAGTTAAGCTCCGAGGATGCAAAGGCATGAGAATTATAGACTGGACTTTGGGGACTCAGGGGGAAAAGTGGGAAGTGGAGGGTGAGGATTAAGACTACATTTTGGGTACAGTGTACACTGCTCAGGTGATAAGTGCAACAAAATTTCAGAAATCACCACTAAATAACTTATCCATGTAACCAAAAACCACTGGCTCCCCAAAAGCTATTGAAATAAAAAAAATTTTTTTAAATAGCTGCACTCACATGTTCACTGCTGCATTATTCACCAATAGTCAAGATATGGAAACAGCCTAAATATTTATAAGTAAATGAATGAATAAGGAAAATTTGGTATGTATATATGTAGGCATGTATATACAAATATATGTATATGCACACACACACACACAAGAACAGTATTCAGCCTTAAAAATGAAGTAAATTCTATCATTTGTGACAATGTAGATGAACCTGGAGGACATTATGCTAAGTGAAATGAGGCAGACACAGGAAGACAAATGCTGTATAATCTTGCTTATATATGGAATCTAAAAAAGTCGAACTCATAGAAACAGAGAGTAGAAGAGTAGTTACCAGTGGTAGCTGGAGTGAGGAGGGGAAGAGGAGATTTTAGTGAAAGTACAAACTTGCAGTTCTAACATGAATAAGTTCTGGATACCTAATTTACAGCATGATGACCACAGTTAATAGTAATATATTTTATGCTCAAAATGTGCTAAGAGAGTAGATCACACACACAGGTAACTATGTGAAGTGATGGATATGTAAATTAGCTTGTGTGGTAATCATTACACAATGTATATGCATAGCAAAACATCATTTTGTATACCTTGAATATAAACAATTTTTGTTTGCTGATTTTACCTCAATTAGGGTGAAAAAAAATGGGGCAAAAAGAGTGTTGAAACTGTCTATGTACTGTAAAACTATGTGCTGACATGGAAAAAAGACTATGATTTAGTCAAAAAACAGATAAACAATTTTTGTAAAAATTACACACACACATATTTGTACTTTAGAAAACAGAAATTATTGGAAACAGTGACGGGTCAAATGAATCAAGATGCAAGATTAGTTGTCAATATACTTAAAAACGGTATCATTCTTTTGCTTTTGATCATCTTTTATAATGTTTTTAAATAATATGAAACTGGATCCTAAGCTATTACAGGTTAAGATGAGGTATAGTGTGCAGGATGTTTGTTAAAGTGTGCCACGGGATTAACAACCTCAGAATGGAGGGTGAAGTGGTAGGGTTGTGGGCCCAATGACGGGTCCAGACAACCACAATAGGAACTCAAGTTAAAATGGCTCCTGAGAGCTGTCACACACTGTGTCGAAATAACAATCTCGTAATACTCTTGCCTCAATCTGTCTTTGGATACCGGCTGTCCTAAGAAGAATGTAGCCTTGGGAGAGGGGCTGTCTACAACTAAAGCAATTCTTGCAGGAGCTGACCCCAAAGTCTGTCTTCAGATGGCATTCCCAGCAGCTCAGCAACAAGTACTTTCTTGAAGGAGGGTCTGGATGGTGCATCTTCATCTTCATATGTAATTTATTTTCTTTTGATTCAGCAGTAACATAATCCTTTAAAAAATGTTTAGTTGAATTTGGGATTCTAATTTCAACTGCTCAGTAAGTAAATGAATAGGTTTACATAAGCTCTATCTTCTACATTCATAGCCCTGCTGCTACACATGGCTGTACATCAGTTCTTAAATTCTATTAATCTTTCTTCATCTTTCTTAGTGCCAGCTATGGATGGAATACTGTCCCCCTAAAATTTATATGTTGAAGCCCTAACAACCAATGTAACTATATTTGGAGATAGTGTCATTAGAAGGTAATTAGGAAGATGGTGTCATTAGAAGGTCATAGGATGGAACCCTAATCCAATAGGACTGATGTCTTTATAGAAAGAGGAAGAGAGAGATGCACACTCAGAGAAAAGGCCACATGGGGACAAAAGTGGCTGTGTGCAAGCTGGAAAGAAAGCCTTCACCAGAGTTCAAACCCTGCCCAGAACCTTGATCATGGACTTTCCAGGCTTTAGAACTAGGAGAAAACAAATTTCTATACTTTAAGCCACGAAGTCTGTGATGTTTTATTATGGCAGCCTGAGCTGACTGCCCAAAATTGAAGGGCAGATCCAAAATTTGCCAAATAATTAGACCATGTGATTGATAGTTCTCAAACTGACATGATTTTGTACATGGCACAGTGGAATTCTAGTAACAATGCGTGATATAGCGAAGTCATATCATATTCAGCTTCCTCCATCCCTTTCTTTGTGTCCCTACCCAGTCACATGATTGTTCTGTCTAAACTTTTACTTATAATTGTTTAATTCTATATTTTTTTCTGTTTAAAAAAGTCATATGTTATGGAAAAGAAATATGTAATGGAAAAAAATTAGGTACTTTAGAATTGAGCTTAATTTGTTGTTTGTTTTTATAATGCTGGTGACATTATGAAGACACTAGACTTTCCTAAGATTCTGTGATCCAGATTGGTTCATTTTTCTTTACCTTACTCTGGGATTATAGGAAAACCATAGTTACTAAGAAAGGGTTCTAGTAACAGTAATATTTACCTCTTGATCAGGCTGTTTGATGTCTTTTCTTCAGAAAGAAAAGGGTGCTTTAGAAAAAAATCCATCCAATCTCACTTTTTCTTTTTTGGCCATAATTGAAAAATGGCTAGCCAAAGCATGAGCACGGGCAAGGTATGTCTTTAATGTTCTGTGTAGTGAATACCAACTATCTTTTGTGGGATTAAATCTATGGTTTGAGGTTTATTATCTATCACTGGGCCTTGAGGAGGAGAGCAAACAGCGCAAAGAATAAATTGGTAGATGTCATTAATGAAGGGCATAAAGCAAAAGTATGTCCAAATGTAAGTTAATGTATTATATCCCTAGGCAGAAATTGGAATATGTGCTTTTTCAGATGTAACATTTTAATTGGCCTACCTGGTAGAAGGTTAAATAAAACGTACACTAAACCTCATTACTACTCAATTGTCAAATAGCCTTCCTGCAACATGATTAAAACTAGCAGACTGAGTGGGTGCAACCCAGAATTATGAGAGAACTTAAAGTTGTCTTTAGGAGCACTTTGCAACACAGAATTTTAAGTGGTCCCATTAGACCAACTACGCTCTTGCTATTTTATCCAGGAGTTTTAGGTACAGAGCTGGGTATCTAAAAATTCCCTTTCCATATAATAATCCATTTCAAATGCCCTTCTGGAAATTATCTGTGATAGTACATTTCTAATAAAATGCCACTGTTGAATGAAACCTAACCACCTGGCAAGAAAACAAACTATTATATCTTAGCATGATATTTGCAGATTTTTCTGGCATAAAGTGGTTCAGAAAACAACAGACTGTCTTTGCTACTCCCCAGCCCCCCGAACAAAATCTATTAAAGATAACCTCATTCAGAACAAAGATAGATGTGTGAAGATGAACACAATGGAATATCAGAAGCCTTTGAAATTCCAAAAAAATAAAGATGAGCTCAAAATTTGTCATGATTATATTTTTTTAAATCATCTTCTATGCTATAAGGAATAGATTTTCCATATTTTTTTCTGTATTTGTGCATGTTGACTGCCTAGCTACCGGCTGTTCCAACCATTATCTCTCCAAATAACCAGCAAAAAGAAATACCACAACATGTGTCACTGTGCTTCTGGAATTCCTTCTGTCAACAAATATTTATTGAGCCTCATCTTTGTGACAAATTCACTAAGGATGGCCCAGTGAAAATAAAACTTCAGCCCTTCAGGAACTCACAATCTAGTGGAGGAGAGCCCAAGGAAGCAAATACTTGCAATCCAGTGCAATAAGAGCTATGATAGTGACAATACGAGGTGCAACAGAAACACACCAGAGGGATATCTAACTTAGTCTTAAAGGGAGAGACAAGTTAAAAGTTCACAAAGGAAGTAATGTTTAAGTTGAAACCTAAAGTAGAGAACAGGATCAAAGAAAGAAAATGGCAACAGGAAGTGCAATGATTGGGAAGTAAGACCAGGTATGTCAAATTGGTGGAAATTCAGGTAATTTGATTAACTTACAGCTTGGTTTTCAAGGTAAAGTGAGAGGCATTGTGGAAAATAAAGCAGGAAAGCTAAGTTTACAAGGAAGTGAAAGACTTGCAAACTGCCTTACAGACTTCAAATTTTATTTTAAAGTCAACATGGAAGGATTTAAGTAGGGAAGTCACAGGATCATATTAGCATTTTGGAAAAATCACTCTGGCTAAGCTAAAGATATGAAGAACGGGTTGAATTGAGATAAGTCTGAATCAAGGTAAGGCCAAATTATGGGTAATGAAAAGCCTATTGCAGCAACCCAGGGGCAGTAGAATGAAGAAAAGGAGATGAATTTGAAAAATACTTAGGAAGTACTTTTGACAGGACTTAGTGATGATTGTTTTAGGTAGGAAATGAGAAAGATTGAAGAGTCAAAGATGAGAATCAAGTCTCTGACATAAAAAGTTGAATATATCAGATAAGTAAACAATGATGGGAGGGAAAGGGTATGAATTATGGATAAATAGCTTGAAAATGAGATTTGCAGTTCCATTTGAACCGAGAGATAAGAGAACAAGGAAGAACTGATTAAATGCAAGAAGTTTGTAGGTATAGTGGCAACAAGTTTGTAGGTTGAGTTAATTTCAGTCTAATGATTTCTCTCTCCTTTAGAATGTCAGAGCCAAAGTTGTCTGCTGAGAAGCAGAGACAGGAAGTATGGAGGTTTAAAGAGAATAGATAAATTTTGAAAAAACTGATTTTCAGAATGGAATTAAAAAGTGATGAGAAACTTATAGAAGAGATGTTAGGCAGTACTGATCCTTTTAAAGCATGAGTTCATAAAATTAATTAGCATTAATGGCAATTAAATGACATTAATTGTCAGAGTTGTGTGATTTTTTTAAAGTAATGCTCAGTTTCCTAGGTAGGAAAGAGGCAATAAATAAATAAATAAATAAATAAATAAATAAAACCAAATTGATCTAAAGTTGAAGGTTTTCCAGGTAGCCAAGACATAAGAAAACAGGACAAGGGATTTGAGGATAACAAGGACAACACCAAAAATGTTTGAAGACAGTGGGGTTTTGGCTGAGTAAAGCAGGAAACGACAACCAGAGGAGGCTGAAGGGAAAATAAAAGGATCAAAGGATTAGAGGTACTAAGAACATGAGGGACGAATCTAGCAACAATCATAGAGGGAGATGCAAAGATAGGAAAAGAAAAGAGGAAAAAATGCAGTCAGAGACTAGAATGTTTTAAATTAATGCCTCAGAAACAGTTGGAAGTTCAAGGTGATGACAAGCAGGTGATGACATGCTCTAAGGAGTGTGTTAATAAAGGTAAAGATCCCTGAAGGTGAGGGATTGCAGGCACAGACAGACTGCAATAGACATACTGTCCTTGTGTACATTGAAATGATTCAGGAAGGGGAGAAAACTGAGGTGAAGAAAAAGACCATTAAGCCACCAACAATTTATTCAAAGAATGAAGGGAAGTCACCAGCATCAGATGATGATACTGACAATTTGGGAGGAAGGATGCAGTGAGCCTTTAGAAATGGAGATTTGGTATGAAAGTGAAAGAAGAATTGTCTGGAATAAAAATTGAGGCATGAAAACTACGTGTGCAACACTAATCCTGTGACATGTCAGGGTCAGGATGTAGAGGGAAATAGCCCTTTCTTCTATAAATACATCTCATTCCCCTTCTCAGCAAGAAGACCACCCTCCATGGGCTTTATTAAAATTTAATCACCATTTTGAATTGGGCTTATTGTAATTATGTTTGTAGACAATAAATCCTTTTCTCTCTCTTTTCAAAACTAGCTGGGTTTTCACGGCATGAATATTTGGGACCCTACACTCCAGCTGCTGCACATCAATCTTGCATGAGCACTAACCAAAAAAGTGCATGTGCTGGCAGAAGGTGAGGACCACACTGGGTTTTCTCATCCAGGGATGGTCACCCTGATGTGTAGTCAATCAACAGGAAAGGTGTGCATTTTGCAAAGACCCTCCAAGAGGTCACTTTCCTAGGTGTGATCAATCTCCCCCATGCTGATCATGTTACAGCGATTACCACTCTATTCTAACAGCTTCTTCTCCAGGGAGAAACAAAACTTTGTCTGTGAATGTGTAGTATGGTCTGTCTTGTCAGGTTAAATTACCTTGTAACATAACTCACTGTAAATTCACCTCATAAGTAAAAACCAATTGGAGATTTTAAAACACTATCCAAAAACATTCAATCTGGAGGTGGAATTACGTTCTGCAATTGCAAATGAACCATGCCAGTGACCCTTACCATCAGCAAAAGAGTCAGCACTTCTTCAATTCAGCGCATAAGGAAAAGAGGTCTGTCATGCTTTATGGCCTAAGAAGTTCTTGCTGGGCCAAAAAAATACTGTCTGTTCTTATGACCTTTGAAGAGATAGATACAAAAAAAAAACTAACATGTAAAGAGCACCTCATATATGTTATGCTAATGCTTCACACATTTTTTTATAAGACCAGAATAAGTACTGCCTTCTCTGGGAAGCCTTCCCTGGCCACCTCCCAAATCAAAGGGTGATGGATAATTTTCTGTGCTAAGTTAACTGGGCTAAGAGGTGCTCAGTTGTTTGGTTAGACAACATTCTGGATGTGTCAATGAGGGTATTTCTAAATCAGATTAACATTTGAATTGTAGACTAAATAATGTAGATTGTCCTCTCCAATGTGGACGGGCCTCATCCAATCTATTGAAGGACTAAATAGAACAAAATGGCTGAGCAAGAAAGCATTTTTCTTTCTCTGCCAGTCTTGAAGTAGGAATGTTCAATGCTGGCACGCTGGACTTGGACTCAGCCTGGAACTCATCAGCTCTCCTGGTCCTTAGGCCTTTGGATTTGAATTGGAACTATACCATGGGCTCTCCTGGGTCTCCAGTTTCCCAACTGCAAATCTTGGGACTTCTCAGCCTCCATAATCTCATGAGCCAATTCCTTATTTTACCCTGACTAATACGTAGTTTAGTGCTTCTTATCTGTTGTCTTTCTCTGCTGCGTGCCACATAATTACCATCTCCTTTATCTTGCTGTGTACTATTTTTTCTCCTCAACTGTAAGCTATTTGAGTGAGTCTTACTTATTTTAGTATTGTTAGTGCCTAGAACAGTATCTAGCACATAAGGGTGCTAAATGAATGGGATTAATTAGATATTTAATGCCCATAATATAGTCAACATCATTACCATTTTTGTGAGGAATCTAAAGTTCAGGGTCATCAAATAATTGATATAAAGCCACATAGTAAGTGGTAGAGTTGAGTTTTGTAATTGGGAGTGTCTGACTCCGAAATTCCCACAGATTTTTTTTATATCACTTCCTTTCTGCTTCCCCTTTCAAACAAAATTTCTGAGTAATCCAGTTTAGTTCTAGAATTAATTCCACTAGAATATGAGAAAGGCAGTGAATGGGATTTTAAAAATTTGGCTCTAGAGGCAGATTGCTTGGGTTCAAATCCTAGATCCTCTGCTTATAGAACAACTCTAAACTAATTACCTCTCTTCCCAATGTTTCAATGTGTTTCCTTATCCACAAGTATTACCTATGTATATCAGTAAGCTATTGCCACAATAATGCTGCCAAACAAGCCACTCTAATGTATTAGCTTAAAGAGTAATCATTCTCGTGGATCTGCAAATAGGCTAGGGTCCAGCTGATCCACATTAGGCTTGACTTGGAGGTGGGAGCCATCTTCTGCTTCCAGATGCAGCAGCTGGAGCATCTCTTGTTTCTACTGCAAGCCTGTAGCCAATCAAGGCAGCTATGCATGGAATATCCTTCCTTCTTTCAGGACAGTTTTCTCTCTGCCACCCAGGCTGGAGTGCAATGGGGAGATCTCAGCTCACTGCAACCTCTGCCTCCCGGGTTCAAGCGATTCTCCTGTTTCAGCCTCCTGAGTAGCTGGGATTACAAGTGCATGCCACCACGCCCGGCTAATTTTTGCATTTTTAGTAGAGACGGAGTTTTGCCATGTTGGCCAGATTGGTCTTGAACTCCTGACCTCAAATGATCTGCCCACCTCGACCTCCCAATGTGCTGGGATTACAGGCGTGAGCCACCGCACCTGGCCCATATAAGCTTCTTAAGGCCTATGTTTGGGGCTGGCACTCTGGCCTTTCCACCCACATATAATTGGGCAAAGTAGGTGACACGGCCATGTAAAGAGGTGGAGAAATATGCTCCTTCCACAGTGAGATTGTGGCAAGGAAGTGGTGAAAAACCAGACAGGAAGGAATTAAGAACTGGGCCAAAATTTCAGCCTACTACCCTGTCTCTGAGAGTTGTTGTGGGAATGTAATAAGTTAATACATGTATCACACAAAACAGAGACTAGCACTATTGAGAGGTGAAAAATGTTCTGGATATTCTACCTGTATGTTAAAAAATTGCCTTATGGGATGTCCCTGGCTCTGTCACTAATTATCTGTAAGATTGTGATAAGTCATAGGATCACCTTGTGTCCTTTTGTTTTTACCTACCAGTCAAGTTTGTAATAGCTTGATTCCTTTCTTCATTGTATTACTCAAAGGATCCAATAACATATAATAAGTGATCATGTTTCAAAAAGAATAAAACATCCTCAGAATGCAAACTGTAATATACATGGCTAATTCTAAATAACCATTTGGTTAAGGTCAGTAAATTGCTCCAATTTACTGTGATAGGAAGCCATAGTTCTTATTTTATAGATGAGGTAAATGCTTCAAGGAACTAAATTACTCCTTTTCTGGCCATAAATCCAAATATTGGCTTAGAAGAAATAGAATTAATGTTTCCTGTCTTCTAGGTGTTAACTGGGTCAGAAACCGAACACTGATGCTAACTGTTAAGGTTTATTATCCTTCAGCATGAGGTGGTTCACATTCTGATTCTAGGGGTTCAGGGTAGTAAGGAAATCTCCAGGCAAGTACATAATCTCAAACACTCATTCAGCTAACAAATCTGCTAAGTGCCAGTTTTCAGGGACTTTCAGCTGTGGGGTTAAAGACTGTGAGGGCTACCATACATCTCTGAGAACAAGCCTAAATACCACAAGTCATGAAATTAATTATCTCAGTTTCATGGGTTTCCAGATGCTAATGTGCAATATCCTATTCATTCTCCATCCCCATTGATGAGACAAAAGAAGAGGAAAAATATAATTATCATAAAAACCACACCCAGAGAGAATGGGGTGGGTAGGCAGGAGCAGGATTCTGAGCAGGAAAAAAAAGACAGCATATACTTTCAATTCTCTAAACCCAGGGCTAAGGCTCCAAAGTTCTGGAAGCTCTCTCTTTTTCCTGTATACTGTTGTAAGACACAGATAACTGACTGCTCACGCACTTTCTAGGAAGTTCATTTTAGATGATCATTAGAGTCAGGGCAGAATCTTCAGGGATGGTGGAGACTACTGAGGCAGGGCTGAAAGGGCTCCCATCAATAGCCTTGAGGGCAAACAAGCACCAAGCATGGTGTCAGAATACAATACAGTAAGTGCTATGCCATGGGAACATAAGAAGAGAGTCCCCAAGTGGGAGGCTTCACGGAGGACACAGAATATCTGCTGAGATTTAAAGATGAGTAGGAGTTTGGCCAAGCAGATCTAAGGTATTTCAAGCAAAGGCAACAGGTGCAAAGGCATAGCACATGAGAAAACCGAATCTATTTGGAAAAGTATTACCATAGCCTATTCATGAGCAGTATTTATGTGCAATTTAGAAAGCAACTGAAGGGCCCTGTTACCTCTCTCCCTTGAGCCTAGGATCTGGAGGAGTTATCTTAGAGTCTGAACATACAAAGCCAGGCCTACAAAAAATAATGACATACAATGTGATACATGTTAAAATGGAAATACATGCGAAAACTGGTGGCATAGAGAAAAGAGGTCTTTAGGGATGCCTGGGGAACCAGGGATGCCTTCAAGTATCATTTCACACTCTTGCAGAACCAGTGTTCCTTTTCTTACTCAGTATTATTGCTAAATTTGGCCCAATAAATCACATTCCTCTTCACTCATGGAAACTTTTCTCTCCATGGCCCTCCATCTAGCTTCCATTGGGCTTTCCGTCACCCTGTTATTTCACCCTGTTAAATATCTCCAAAGCCCATTTCCTAAGGATGGGTTTCAAGGTCTTTCCTATGGAGTTCCTAAAACTTGGAAATTAGGAAATTCAGCTAGATAACAGGAAGAAAATCACCTTAATACACTGATCACCATTTATTTTTATCAAGAGTGATTTATTAGTCACACACTGCATGGCAGACATTGCTGTAGGCACCAGGGATACAATGAGCATAACAAATATCTCCATTTTTTATGGTGCATACAGGCCAATGTCTCAGCACCTCAGCTCCATTCCTATGATCCAGTTGGAAATCATATTTTTTAAATGGCATAATAGAAATACAATGTTAAGAGCTGTGGGAGTTATTAGAAGGTTTTGAAAGAAAGATCTACTTACTGGAGAGCCACCATTTAGGACAAATGTCTAAATAACATTGCCAATGAGATACGAGCATGTGGATTCGTGTATTAAAAATTGTTCTTCTCTCCTTCTTTTCTCTATTCCTTCCTTTCAACTTGTTTGTTTTTACCTAATTCCCATTCATGAAAATAAGATTTGGATTAAGATCTGTGATGATTTCCACATCTTACCGTAAAATAGCACTGTTTGAATTCCTAATCCTTCTGCTGCTTCTTGAAGAGCGGAGTCTACAATTTACCTTTTGGTGGCTAATTCTAGGCATCTGTTTAGCCCCAGAACCTGTGTCAATCATTAAAAGAGCTTTAACTTATTGCTATAAAAAGTGGTTGGAATCCATTTTATTTCCCAAGCATATCACCCACCCCAGTTACACACAAAGAGTGGACTCACTGATGATTCTATTAAGTTTAGTCATTATATATAAATGGAGTCACATCATATGCATATTTAAGTTGCACATAATTAACTTCAGTCCCATGGAGAAAGAGTTAAACAGTACAGAAAATTCCACTCGTCATTCCACTCATGGAGCACAAGCCCTACTCTGAGTGTGAAAACAAGAGTTATGGTGTTGCCTCAGTCTCAGGTCTCATGTGTCTCTCAAAAAAATGAGTGTGATTCCAATGTTTAAAGATAGCATTTTTTTCGTACAACATTGCCCCCATATGCAAGCCTACTTCATCTGATGCCCAACTGCAGAAACAGGGCTCTATTCCCGGGCTGAAAATAAACCTGGAAGTTGGATCTATTGAGAAACTGTATGTCAGCCTCCAAAATGACATCTTTTTAATGTATTTCCAAAGGTAATTTTGCTTTATGTAACATTTGCCTTATAATCTGTCTTTAAGACTTAACCTCAGCGTAAAATATTATTTCATTCTGCTACCAAACTGAGATTGGTCCAAGATCTTTGAAGCTTATCTCTCTGACCTGTAGCAGATGCTGTCAGCATCCTCCCATATGCTCTCTGCATTCACCACTACTGTACATACCTTCTAACACAAACTGCCAGCATCTGCAGCTCTACCTGAGGGCTCCCCTCTGGCCACCAAGGTCTGCTTTGCTCATCTGTGGGGCAGGCCAGAAATGCTGAGAAATTAGTGAATACTAGAAACAGCCCATAACAATGACTGACAGGAAGATGGCAGATGACAGGCTAACTCTCAGGTGCATATTTCACAGTGTACCCCAGAGTTCCCTATCGGGATGAAGGTAGAGTTTCCCAGAGTGATAAGTTGCTTGATGAAACCATGTATTGGCTTTCTTTCCTCCCCTTTCCCTTTCCTAGTATTTTCTGGGATCCCAACTAAGAAAATTTCCCTTGAATCTTTGTCTCAAGAGGAAGATTACTTCTGGAGGAATGCAAACTACAACACACAGAGTCCTTGCCCCAAGCATCAGACTAAAAACAAAAAAAAAATCAAAATTGGGTGCAATGGGTTCAGTCCCTTCATCATGGCTTTTTCTTCACATAGCTAGAGCAAATAAGACTATGGTTTTATATAACCTTTGGTTTATATAATCGGTATAACATTTCCTAACACCTATGCCTAGAAAAAAAAAACCTGCTGTAGGTGTATAAAATTTGAACCTAACTAAATAAAATCAATTCTAATTTGATACCTGATACCATTTTCCCATAGGAAAAGTCTGGAACTTATTTGGGTGTTTTCTGTGCCTAGGGAGATACTTGGACCTTTCAACAGGAACACTGCTAACTATTCTGTCCCTTGTATCTGAAAGTTTAAAAATTCGTGTTTCCAGTGTGTTGGTCCACAGGTATTTCTTTCGAACAACTGCTGGTAGAATTCACTTGCATGAACTAATTTATTTTAAATTATATGCTTAGAACTTTCCCTGGAGTTAGAAACCTTTAAATTTGATGCATACATTCACACAAACCAAAATAGACAAAATAGTAAAATCCCATATTATATGAAGAAAGTCATTACTGTTATTCCTAGGTATGAGAAATCTAGGATTCCATAAAATTTCACTCTCAAGAAGATAGGTATCTTCAGAATTACCTTCCTAGAATAAAGCTTGAGGCTGAAAGACATAAGAAACCATTGCATTTTTAGGGCAAACAGAAATATAATACTGTCCTATAATATTATTAAATGTCATCTCAGAGACTGTGGATTTTTATCGTAAAGGAAAAAGAGATTTAAGAGGTATATTTCTCAGTAGTGCTTTTGGCCATTTTCCTCTAAGGGTGCATTTTATTGAAGATTTTCCTGTGGAAATTTAAGATATTAAGATTGCATGTAGACCTTCACCTCAAAGGGTTGTAGTGATTTTAGGCTAAGTAATATTGCCTCTTATTATAGTTCTTAAAAAATATTTCATTAACTGGACACCCTAGTTACAGTCTCGAAAATCTGTATACTATATTTACTAAAAGCCATCTCCTTTTGTTCCTGGAGGAGTGTGAGTGCTCTTTGATTATGCCTCCTCCATGCTGAAACATTCTGTGTGCCAACTGATGTGCAGTGTTCTTGGCACCCTCAAGACCTGAAATGACTGGCTCTGGAATATATTGTATTGATCTTGCAGTGACATTTGTGCCTCTAGCTTGTTCCCTGGCTGGGGTCTGAGATAGATCCACACACAGGGCTGCCTTAGGCTTGAGGTAGTCTGCTGAGTTTGTACCTCTAAACATTATTTATCATTTGATTCTCTTTAGATGACCTGTAATTGTTAATTTTCAGTTAAAAAAATAAAATAAAATAATCTGCTTTGTGTGTTTCAGGAAAATAATAAAAACAGAGTCTGACCACATTGATTTTATGTAGACGCTACACCTTTTTTTAAGGAATAATTATTTTATGCTCAGATAAAAATAATGTAAAAATAATCGGAAATATTCATACTCAGGGGAAACATGACCTGTTTCATTCAAATGGCAGAAAATAGTTTCTAAATCACTTTAAATCATAAGGGTATATGCATAGAAAGGACATTTAAAAGGCCTTTTTCTTTTCTTTAACATTTCACCCATGCAGGATTGTATCTCATTTCTTTGAAAACAACCCTTTAGTGCTTATTACTGTGCTGTCTTTGAGAGCAGATCTCCTGACTTCTATTATAATGAGGTCTAAAGAGAAAGAGAGAGAAGAGAGAGAGAGAGAAAGACAGAGGCAGAGGATTTTAAGGGGAGGATATCTTGTTGTTAGAACCAATAAAGCTAAAGCAGCCCTAGAATGATAGATTATTTTGTTTCATCAGTTTCAAAACAACATTTGAAGAATATGCTAACATTCTCTTAAAAATCTGTTCTTTCTGCTCATAATCCCAAGCAGAAATCTTCAGATACTGTGAAAGCATATTCACATTTCATTACCACAGCTGCCCAGGCAGCTGTATAGAATAGAAATCTATCAGTCATTGATGTTTTTGAAGCACTGACAGGCAGTCTTTAGGGAAAATCAAGTAAAAAGACTAACTCTGAATTAAAAGGTATGCAGATAACCCTCATTTTCATGATGAATAAATTTCAAATAAAGCTACCTAGAAAACACACACACACACAAACACACACACCCCACACATACACACATGTATTTCTCAGTTAATATCAGCAAAAATACACTAAATATGCTAAACCCCTCTGAGACTAGTTTGGTACACTGGCAAAAATAAACAGACTGATTCCAGAGATCATACAGCAGCTGTATGACCCTAAGATATTTGTCTCTCTGAGGGACAAAGAATCAACTGAACCCTAAATGTGCATCCTCCTCATGAGATTGTGTCCATTAAAGCTGATCATTTTAATCAACTTCAGAATCAATATCCATCAGTGAGATAGTATTGGGTGCAGTGTTCAAAGTCTGGCCACTGAAACCAAAATACATGGCCTCAGTTAAGAAAAGACTTGATTTGTAGGCTACTTATGGGGAAGAAACAAAAACTCTCTGATATCCTGCCTATTTCTTGGATCTCCAACCCAAAAGAAAATGCCTTCCCTACATGGCAAAAAGGAAAATAGGCAAATGGCAACCGATTAATAAAATAGGTTAAAATATCCAGAGTAATGAAACTAGATTAATGAACGTGCTAAAATAATTCATCTTGGAAAGGGATAAATGAAGGGCTTTATGAAGAAAACCTATTCTTTATATGAGTAAGACCTATGAATTAATCTGGAAAAGTATTAAATTTCTACTCAAGTAGAGCATTCCTATGCAAACTTTATTTCTAAAAAGCCATGCAAATGAAGGGTAAGAACTACTATGTCCAAACTGAGGAACGGCATCCCCACAACCATCTCCCCATCCCTATTTACAACCCCATTTACTTCTCTCACAATTCTCATCTGTATGATGAAAAAACTTCAAATAAAACCACCTAAAACACACAGAAACAGAGATCAATAGCATGAAATTTCTCACTTTAAGAAACGTATTCTTTGGACCTGTAAGACAACCAAGTTAGATAGTTCATACACAAATCAAACCATAACTGTGAACTCATTATATTTTAATAAAATGGGGAGAAACAGAGAGTGTTGAAAGTACACCAAAATATTATTTAGAATGTTTGTTAGTTAATTCAAATGAAAAACAGCTTGGGTATTAAAGTACATTTTCTTTTTGCCACTGAGTGAATAATTTTAGTCCACAGAAAATGCACAATAATTTTTGTCACTGATCCTGACACCACTAACCGAGAAACTGAGTAATTATATTCCCTAGAATCTGTCCCTATTCCTAGTACTATGCTGGTTATCTGCATGAATTATATGATAGGGTTTTGTGTTCTGGTATACAGAACTGAAATATGATCTTCAATCTTACACACAGTAATTGCATATGGCAGATTAATGTCAAAGAGGCTTGAAAAAGCTAGGTTCATCATCAGAATTTTCCTCTAGTGCTGAGTTATGACCTAATGTGTTTCCCTGAAGTGTCCCAAAAACATGAAAGAATATGGTTGGAAATATTATATAGTGCCCATAAAAGAGGTGTTCTTTCCCATCATTCAGAAAAAAGCAAGGAAAATATTTGCTAAACCATCATTCCCAGATAGCAGTCTATTGCATGATCATTGAAACTCACCTAGATTATTCTGAGGTAGATCATACTTTGAATGTCATTTTAACATATTGATATGATCAGATACACATACTACCAATGTCTCAAGCCACTCACTCTCTTTGGATGTAGTCATCACACATGGTGACCTAAGAATTTTATGGGTGAGAATAAAGTATTAATGAGGTCACAGTTATGGTATTGATTTCCGTATGAACTATCTAACTGAACTATCTAACTTGGTTCTCTTACAGAACCAAAGACTACATTTCTTTTTTTTTTTTTTTTTTGAGATAGAGTTTCGCTCTTGTTGCCCAGGGGAGTGCAATGGCGTGATCTCAGTTCACTGCAACCTCCGCCTCCCGGGTTCAAGTGATTCTCCTGCCTCAGCCTCCTGAGTAGCTGCGATTACAAGTGCATACCACCACACCCAGATAATCTTTTGTATTTTAAGAAGAGATGGGGTTTCGCCAGACTGGTCTCAAACTCCTGACCTCAGGTGATCTGCCCTCTTCAGCCTCCCAAAGTGCTGGGATTACAGGCGTGAGCCACCGCGCCCGGCCCAAAGACTACATTTCTTAAAGTAACAAATTTCATGCTATTGATCTCAAGATGAACTCCTGTGGGTGGCTCAGTGTAGGCTAGATCCGTGGTTCCTTTATTTGTCTGTGCCTCAAAATTCCTGTTATTTCCATTTTTGCTTTTCTTTTCTTTAGGCCACTCAATCTTCTAAATCCTAATCTCTGAGATGATTCTGATACAGACATTACCAGCACTTGGAAAATATTGGACTGCACTGATCTTCAAGCTGGGGGAAAAACCCCAAAAGGACAAAATGTAGTGGATCAGTCAAGACAGCTTCAGCCCTCATTTGCTTCCCCATCAAAGAGTGATGCTCTCTTTTTCCTAGTTTGGTAACAAAGCTCCTGAAAGAGTTTTCAAGCAACACATAGCTATTTTTCTAGAAATTATGAAGAACCTTCCTGACTAGGCTAAGTGTTCCTTATGTGTACCCTGAGCATATATCTGTCATTAAAATTGCTAAATATATTTTGATGTTCTATCAATGTTTCTATTTCCTGAATTCTCCTATCTTCCAAGAACCTTGAGAAAAGGACAATTTTTAATTCCTCTTAAAGTCTACTATAGAATATGTGCATGTTCTCAGCATATTTTTTTTGTTCTGAAATGAACTAGAATGCTGAGAAGACTCTTTTTTACACACTAGCTCTGACACCTCAAGCAGGTCTTTTTGTCTCTTTGGTCTTCAATTTCCTTATGAAGATGCTGTACCAAATGATTTCTCTAGCTTTTTCTGGCTTCCATCACTCTGCTGCTGTGGGAATTGTAATGAATTGACTAAGCTTGGATTCTACTCTTAAGGAAATAAGGATGTTTTCACTTCTTCTTAATCAATTTTTGTTTGACACAGGCCGGATCTGCTTAGTCCAACCACAGAACTGAGCAATATCTTAGGAAACTTTTGTTCTACGTGCCAAGAATCTAAAATATTTGGGTCAACTCTAGAATCTACTGGAGGCATGAATTACACATATTATCTTCCACCTAATGTTGATCAATCATCCATTTGGCTTCACTGAGGTGCACATTACCAGAAATGGTTTTAATGTGTTGTAAAGGAGCTAAAATCTTAATATTGAGGAGAAAAGAGAGAAAAGAGAGTAACTCAAGGACCATTCTGCCAAATCTTTATTGTTGAAATTATCTCTTAATGAGATTTTAAAAAATTCTTTAGTGTCCCTTTCTGAATTTAAGCAGATGCAACCTAAAATTACTTAAATATTTATATTTCTTTCAATGGCTTTAATCCGTTTTGTCACTTAATTGTATAAAGCTATCTTCTACAAAATAGTACTCTGATATTTTGAAATAAATTGATTTTTTAAAATGGACATGGATAAAAAAGCTGCAGATGGGGTTTTATATACAGTTGTTTGCTCCATAGATGGAATATTGAATCCTTCACCCATTAAATGTATCCTCACCACAGATTTGCTGCACCTGCTATTTTACATCTCAGTATATTTTATACTGAATATTTATGGTCCTTTCAAAATAATATGGAGAGACACTAAATGGTCAGAAACAGCCCAATGCTGACATCTACTGGATATACAACTGGACAAATTTACTATCAAAAGAATGCCTATATTCTACTTTATACTGTAAAGGTGTAAGAAACAAAGCAAAAGTTACTATGTAATACTTAATAAACATTTCTACTGGTTATGTATAAATTCATATTTTATATCTAAACCAAAGATGCCACTGTATTTCAAAATGGCTAATGTTGGGAGGTTAGACAGTACTGGACTCAGAATCTAAGAGGAAGGGGAAGTAAGCTATTATGCTCTGGATGGGGAGGAGCTCAGGAATAATGCACCTTAGCCACTGGTAACATCCTTGAGCTGCTAATCCACCTCTGCAGTAAATGGTCCTTTTCTGCATAAATAGAAAATGTAGCTCCCACCCCCCCTCCTCATCTGGTCTTGGGAAATTATGCAAGTCCTATTCTAACTGATCTTTTTTACACCACTATGGTTTCTTTGGCAGATTTTTCTTGGCTTCTATGGCCCTATTAGGAATTACACATTTATTTTGTCAAGGTATATTCAATTACTATATAAGTTGCTATAATAGGAAAGTCAGACAGACTTGGGTTCAAATTCTGGTTCAGCCTCTTACATATATGTCTGAGTGAATTAGGGAAGTTATTGAATTAGCTAACTAATTAACTAAAAAATTTTATGGCAAGTACACTTAGGATATACTCTCAAACATTTTTAAGTACACATTACAGTATTATTAACTATAAACACAATGTTGTACAGACTTGTAAAATTTAGTCATCTTGCATAACTGAAACTTTATATAGGCACACTCTGCTTCTTGTGCTTCACCAATTCCACTTCACAGATATTGAGCTTTTAAAAATGGAAAATTTGTGCCAACCCTGTGTTGAGCAAGTCTATTGGTGCCATTTGTTTCTCCAACAGCACGTTCTCACTTCATCTCTCTGTGTCCCATTTTGGTAATTCTCACAATATTTCAAATGTTGGCATTACTATTCTATCTGTTATGGGGATTTGTGGTCAGTGATCTTTGATGTTACTATTGTAATTCAATTGGGGCATCATGATTCTCACCCATTTAAGATTGCGGACTTTATTGATAAGTGTTGTGTATGTTCTGACTGCTCCACCAACTGGCCATTCGCCCATCGTTCTCCCTTGCAATGGGCCTCTTTATTCCCTGAGACACTACAATATTGAAATTTGGCCAATTAATAACTCTACAATGATCTCTAAGTGTTCCAGTGAAAGGAAGAGCTGTACTCACTCATTTTAGATGATCAAAAGCTGGAAATGATTAAGCTTAGTGAAGAAGGCATTTTGAAAGCCAAGATAGGCTGAAAGCTAGGCCTTTTGTGCTGGTTAGCCCAGCCATTAATGCAAAGGAAAAGTTCTTGAAGGAGATTAAAAGTGCTACTCCAGTGAACACACAAATGATAAGAAAGCAAAACAGTCTTATTGCTGATATAGAGAAAATTTTAGTGGTTTGGATAGAAGATCAATCCAATCACAACATTCCCTTAAATGAAACCCTAATCCAGAACAAAACTCCAACTCTATTCAATTCTATAAAGCCTGAGAGAGCTGAAGAAGCTGCAAAAGAAAATTTTAAAACAGCAGAAGTTGTTTCACAAGGTTAAAGAAAAGAAGCCATCTCCATAACATAAAAGTGCAAGGTGAAGCAGCAAGTGCTGATGTAGAAGTTGCAGCAAGTTATCCAGGAGATCTAGCTAAGATAATGGATGAAGGCAGCTACACCAAACAAGAGATTTTTAAGGTAGAAAAAACAGCTTTCTATTGGAAGAAGATGCCATCTAGGACTTTCATAGCTACAGAGGAGAAGTCAATGCCTGGCTCCGACGCTCCAAAGAAACTGAACTCTCTTGTTAGGGGTTAATGTAGCTAGTGACTTTAAGTTAAAGCCAGTGCTCACTTATCATTCCAAAAATTCCAGGGCCCCTAAGAATTATGCTAAGTCTATTCTGCCTGTGTCCTAGAAATGGAACCACAAGACCTGGATGACAGAACATCTGCTTACAGCATAGTTTATTGAATATTTTAAGCCCACTGTTGAGACGACTGCTTGGGGAAAAAAAAGATTCCTTTCAAAACATTATTGTTCATTGACAATGCACCTAGTTACCCAAGAGCTCTGATAGAGATATAAAAGGAGATGAATGTTGTTTTTATGTCTGCTAACACAGTATCCATTTGGCAGCCCATGGATCAATGAGTAATTTTGAATTTCAAATCTTATTATTTAAAAAATACACTATAAGAAAGGCCATAGTTGCCCTAGATAGAAATTTTTCAGATGGATCTGGGCAAAGTAAATTGTAACCTTTTGGAAAGGAATTTGGAAGGAGTTGATTCCAACCCTCATAGATAACTTTAAGGGGTTCAAGACTTCACTACAGGAAGTAACTGCGGATGGGGTAGAAGTAATCAAAGACACAGAATTAGAATTGGAGCCTACCGGGCACAGTGACTTATGTCTGTAATTCCAGCACTTTGGGAGACCAAGGTGAGCGGATCACCTGAAGTCAGGAGTTTGAGACCAGCCTGGCCAACATGGTGAAACCCTGTCTCTACTAAAAATACAAAAATTAGCCAGGCGTGGTGGTGCGTGCCTGTAATCCCAGCTACTTGGGAAGCTGAGGCAGGATAATCACTTGAGCTCAGGAGGTGGAGGTTGCAGTGAGCCGAGACTGTGCCACTGCACTCCAGCCTGGGCGACAGAGTGAGACTCCGTCTTAAAAAAAAAAAAAGAAGTGGAGCCTGAAGGTATGACTGAATTGCTACAATCTCATGATAAAGCTTAAATGGATGTAGAGTTGCTTCTTTTGGATGAGTAAAGAAAGTAGTTTCTTTAAATGGAAACTACTTCTGGTGAAGATGCTGTGAACATTGTTGAAATAACAACAAAGAATTTAAAGTATTATATAAACGTAGTTGATAATGCAGCAGCAAAGTTTGAGAAAATAGACTTTAATTATGAAAGAAGTTCTACTGCTGGTAAAATACTATCAAACAGCATTGCTGCAAACTTCAATTTGTAAACAACATAGTATCTGTGAAGCACAACAAGGCCAAGTATAATAAAACGAGACATGCCTCTAGCTCAGACATGTTTACTTTAAATGGTCAGATTAACATAATCTCTTCTGGTACTGGTTAAGGTTTCTCTCACCTTTCCTTCTCCAAACCAACATAGCCTCTGAATATAAATAATATCTTCAGTGCCCTAATGATGGAGGAAAGAAGAAACCCAAAATTAGAAAATTGTCTTTTGTTCTTTCTTCTAGAACCTTGGCAGCATCCATAAAAATGTTCCTGGCCACTTATGATTATTTAAAGCCCTTGGAATCTGTTGCTAAAATTCATGACTGGTAAAACTTGGGCTATTTTTCTCAGAATGCTTGAAAACCTCCATGCCTACTCTAATGACTTGGCCCATCCTGGCTCCCACTCATATTACAGAGTATCTAAAATCTCAGCTACATTCTCCATATGGCCACTGTCCAAAGCAGCCTTCTGGCTCTCTACTCTTAGCTCCCTCTGCATCATCTCTTCTGATTATTCAAGGACATTTTGCATCTTTTTTAATACCATATGAAGCCAAGGGAGATGCCTGGTGTCCAGCCTGCTCTCTACACCACCATTCCTGTTCTCAGCACCCATACACACACCAGTGCTAATGTGAGTGATTTCATTTAGTATCCTCCCAGAAACCCAAATGGAAAAGTAGAGCACAAGCTCTTTTTATTTCAGCTTTCTGTAAAAATTCTATCTGTTGTGTTTATGTACTCTGCTCCCACTTTTCAAGGATGACCTTGATGGGGCAGGTGGGGCACATGGAGAGAAATCACTAACATCTGACCTTGTCCCTATTATATTCCATCTACTGCTCTCTTCCTCTGGAACTGAAAGACCTGTGTTTTCTTCCCATTCCTGTCACAGAGAATTCCTCTACATCATACATCCTTTCCTAGTCCTCTTCCAAAGAAAGACTGAAAGTCTATACTAGAAGAAGCCATTGTCCTGAGGAGGAAGAACACAAAAGGAAGGACTTTTTCATATGATATGCCCATGCCTAAGGAAAACTTTTTCTCTTAGAGGGAATTGAGATGGTTACTTTGATTTTAGTCATTAAATGAAACTTTTATCTACACAGTCCAGGAAAAAAAATGATATAACTTAAAAACAGACAGGACACAAGGATTAAGACTAAATTCCTTGAAAATTCAACCCAGCCTGTACCCCCATTCAGAAGGAAATGGCAGAAAAGTATACCTAGTTAATTATTCTAGGAAGATATCCCTGAATAAGATTCCATCTTTGTCAAAAGTTTAAATTAACCATACCCATATTCAGACTTTTCTAATACTCTGAACTGAAATTGTTAGAGGCCCTAGAGTTCAAACCCCTGTACCCTCTCAAATGGCCAGTGGACCAACACAATGATTAATTTTAGATTCTACCCCTCAGTAAGATTGAGGCTTTTAATATTTGACTATCCAGTTATAATTAGATGGAAAATTAAGTGGTCTGATATACAAGTGAAGAACAGACAAGTGAATGACATTAGGTGGGGAAGGTAGGGCTTATAGTTCTGTAAAAAGCTCCCCAGTGGATGAGCCAGAGGAGAAGTGAGAAGTCTTTTCATGACTGTCAATCTTTTTTTGTTTCCTCCTCAAGACATGGCCATACATGGGGGCAACACAGTCAATACTGAGCCAAGAGAAGACTTCCACAGTTTCTATTAAATATGTATGGCTTTTTCACCATCATAAGGTCAAAAAATCCTAAACTGAATCATTTTAATTTGGGGACCATGAATATTCATTATTGTCTCTTGACAATAATAAGTATTGCTCAGCTTAAGTCTGGTGCAGGAGAGAGGGAGATGTAAATAAGGAAACAGAGTGGCAGAAGAGAGGAAAAAGTATTCATAGGGTCGTTCAGGAAGCTTTTAACAGCAACTAGAAGAAAACAACTCAAAATAATAATAAATTATAGACTAAGACTCCAAATATTCCTCTGTTAATTCAGCAGCCTAGTGACTTCTTTAAGGACCAACCAGAGTCCTTTATATCTTTTAGTATGCAACTCTCAATGCGTACACTTTGTCCTCAAGCCAGTTCCTCTTATGGTTACAAGAAAGCTGTCATGGTTCCAGACACTGGAACCAGGCATGGTGATGTCCAAGGGCTCTTCCAGCAAGGAAGTAGGGGGAAATATGATTATGAGGTAGAAACCAATAGTCTCAGCTACAGGATTATACATGCTGAGGGCAAGGGGGAGAGCTGTGATTCAAATAGAGTCCTTTTGATAGCTGAAATTATTAGTAATATTGTTCTTGTGGGCTGCCTATAGTGGTAGACCATAGCAAACAGTACAAGTTATCTTGAAGAAATTCAAATTATCTTGAAGAAATTCTTAACTTCAGCCTGCTGAATGGTTACTGCTACTGTTACCTACTGCTATACTCAGGCTTCACTTATTTGTCAGTTTTGCCTTTATATTCCTGGTCAATGAAAATAGATACAATGAAGATTGCTGGTCACGTCTCTCAACCTGAGTCCACACACAGTAAGAAATAGCAAGGAACCATCTTCCAGTGTAGTCAGACAGAATGAGGAAAAATCAGCCAAATACAGCTCTACCAAATGTGTGTATCCTGCCTCAGAGCAGGGTTAAGGAAATGGGCTTTTCTTATTGACGGTGGTCCTGTAAAGCGATTTATAAAAATTACTCAGGTTAAGAACCAGGAGGCAGAAAAATACACTTAAATGAATCTCAAGTGCATCTCAAACATTCATGCCAGGCAGTAATTTCAACTTCCTCCCTCTTTCATCACATCTTAGCTGCCAAGAAGTATCTCCAACAGCATTGTGTACACATACCCAGTCAAATTGGATACCATTAAAGAATTCCTGTTTATTAATAGTGGCTTTTGGTTGTGCTCTCGCCCCCACCGTTCATCTTCACTTTAACTTATGAAAAGATCTACCTTGTCTCAGTTTCCAGTATTTCTATTTTAACCAGCTCATCTGATGACTTACTTGTATTCTCCACTAAACTCTAATGTAGCTATCATTAATGTGGATAAGACTTCTTTTTATTACACATTTTTGTTATACATTGCTCATGTATGTATTAGGCTATTATGAAAAAGAATATTCTACATAGATCAGTTATTGTCTTCCCAGTCCAAATCCCCATCTAAACAATCAATTCCACAACTAGATCACACTGTCTAGACATTCATGTTTTGAACTACAGAACCACCTTATAGCTATGGATGATTGGTCTAGAGGTAGACACATGACCCAAAGGTAGTCACTATATTATCTGGCCAATGACATGTATGGCCTAACTGGAAAAGATGGAAAACTCAGTCGAACTTTTTCCCCTCTCAGGAACCTGAACAGAGCAATAGAGAGAATTTGCTAGTTGAAACAGAAAGGAGGAAACATCAGAGGCATAGCTAGTCACATTAATGTAAAGGCACTAGAATAAAACTATATGAGCTCTTCCTACTGGCGTCCTTAAAATCACTCAAACAGAGAGTCACCCTGCTGCTCCATTCTCTATGTGGCATGGACCTATAGCTAAGTTTATGCATTCATGCAAAAAGCATTTATTGAAAACTGCTATGTACTACACATCATGGTAAGCTTTGAAGCTACGACGCTGGCCATAACAAATGTGATTACTGTTCTTAGGGAGCTTGCAGTACAGTAGTTAAAACACACCATGAATAGGGGGATATACGGAAACCTATGAGAGTATTTAACAGGGACATCTAATGTAGCTTTTCTTAGGGGAGGAGAGACCATCTAGCTCCATCTATCAAAATACTACTCATCCATCAAGTCTGCAATAACAACCTCAGCTGGAAATAGTTGCGCTCTCCTTTGAACCCACTGATGGTACTTCTATTGCAACACTTGGTTCACGTCATCCTAGTTTTTAATGTATTGTTTCTGGGTCTCATCTCTCGCTAATCTCTAAACTCTCTGAGGAAAGCAACATTGTTTCATTTATCTCTGCATTCCTTCCGTGCAGCGAACAGTATTTTACACATAGCAAGTTCACAGAAATAGAGTTCAGAAATCACTCCAGTGTAATGGTCTCTTAAGAAGTCATAGAGCTAGAAAGATTTTCTAGTGATAATAGCTTTTTTTCATTTTTACAGATGGTAGAGAATCTAACTGTCTTTATGAGGGAGTCATTTTCAAATCCAAAGGCATTAAAGTTTCATGCAAACGGTCTCTTTGAGTCCTAAGAGATAAACAGGAATGCTTGGTTTAAATGCTGTTAATTAAAACAGTAGGGAAGGGTTAGTTGCGTTTTTAAATATGGGAAATATTGAAGGAAAAGAAGATACACAAAATAAATCCCTCTGAAGGAGACATGTACGGATTAGGATTCTTTGGGTTGCAAGTGGCAGAAACCAGCTCAAATTAATTTGGAAATTTAGTGTAAGCCAACTTGAGAATTTTATGTAAAGTTAGGACAAGGAACTCAGTTGTGACTCAAGGAAAACTAGACAAAAACTCAAATCTCAAATGTCATCAAGGTTTGCTCCCCACTCTTCTTCGCATACCAGTATCATTCTTTTCTCTTGCAGTTTCCTCTGTTCCTTGGACCTCACCACAACTTGATTATATTTGCAAAGGCCCTATTTCCAAATAATATCACATTCCCAGGAACCAGAGGTTAGGACTTAAAACATATTTTTTTGAGGAACACAATCGAATCCACCATATGCATCTTTAAAGGTACTGGCTCAACTCTAGTTTGATGTCCAAATTGCTTAGGGAGGAACTCATTGGTTATAGTGTAAATGCTCACCCATTATTCAATAAAATTTAAAGGAGATACATACATTCACACTTTTCTAACATAGTAACTCTTGCTACAACCATGTGAACAGTCAGTGGGAAAATTCCTAGAAATGGAGAAACAGGCAGAAAAGCTATAGATGTCCACTAGAACGAAGAGAAAGAAATGGGAATTTTAGCATAAATTTGTGAGTTAGCACAAGTCCTATGAAAATAGAGACCCAATGTCTCAGCCAAAGAGTCTGTCTCATAATGTTTGCTGAACTAATACTCTAATTCTCATGAAAGTCTCACCAACCTAATCAGCTTCCTAGTTATTTTTTTAAATCTCTGATATTCTCAACCAAAAATTTTAAAGTGCTAAATTTCTGGCTAATTAAAGCCTACCTCTCAGTCAAAGGAGAGAAGGCTCTTTGCATGAGCGTCTACTATATGCCTGGTATTGACATATATTTATTTATTCAACAAATATTTGTTGAGTGCCTCATATGTGCCATTTACTGTGTTAGGCAATGAGTATATGCATCAGCAAAACAGACTGTTATCCTGGCCACTGGGTAGATTACATTCTAGTAAAGAGAAGTAGACAATAAGCAA